>NC_083592.1:41478213-41778213 GCF_027579695.1 Neoarius graeffei | reverse complement strand
GCCTACTCATCATCATCATCATCATCATCATCATCATCATCAAAAACAACAACAGCATCATCATCATCATCATCAGTGTCAGTATGGCATAATGTTTAGTGTATATCTATTACCTTAACATGTTAACTATATGCCTACTCATCATCATCATCATCATCATCAAAAACAACAACAGCATCATCATCACCATCATCAGTGTCAGTATGGCATAATGTTTAGTGTATATCTATTACCTTAACATGTTAACTATATGCCTACTCATCATCATCATCATCATCATCATCAAAAACAACAACAGCATCATCATCATCATCATCATTGTCAGTATGGCATAATGTTTAGTGTATATCTATTACCTTAACATGTTAACTATATGCCTACTCATCATCATCATCAAAAACAACAACAGCATCATCATCACCATCATCAGTGTCAGTATGGCATAATGTTTAGTGTATATCTATTACCTTAACATGTTAACTATATGCCTACTAATCATCATCATCATCATCATCATCAAAAACAACAACAGCATCATCATCATCATCATCATTGTCAGTATGGCATAATGTTTAGTGTATATCTATTACCTTAACATGTTAACTATATGCCTACTCATCATCATCATCATCATCATCATCATCATCAAAAACAACAACAGCATCATCATCACCATCATCACCATCATCAGTGTCAGTATGGCATAATGTTTAGTGTATATCTATTACCTTAACATGTTAACTATATGCCTACTCATCATCATCATCATCATCAAAAACAACAACAGCATCATCATCACCATCATCAGTGTCAGTATGGCATAATGTTTAGTGTATATCTATTACCTTAACATGTTAACTACGGTATATGCCTACTCATCATCATTACTGTTCTATGCTTTATCCATTAGGGTTTATGACACCCTACAGGCTATAGTGAGATCATATGGTAAAGAGTGAAGCTGGGACAGAAAGCTCTCTCTCTCTCTCTCTCTCTCTCATGGAGCTGATGATGAGGACACAGCACTGAGTGTGACTGAGAGGAACATCACTCCGACTGGCTGCAGCTTCCCCTTCACTTTCGGATGAAGACTTGGGTTTGGGTGGAGCTCTAAACACACAGGTGAGCTGATCCAAGTGTGTTGTGTTAGAAAAGTGAAGTGTGTGATAAAACAGGTGTGTGTGTGTGGGGGGGGCATTGAACAAAATCGGGAAAAATAAATCAGCGTGTATTTATCGCAATGTTTTCATGTCCTTTTATGCGACCCTCATATACACCATTTATAGCTCTAATGTGAATGTTTTACTGCGGATATTAATACCATAAAATTGCAATTAATCTAATATAATATTTTCACAGCAATTACACTATACTTTATTAGGCTGCTGTAGGTTTACTGCCTATATTTTTTTTAACGAAACTCATTTTCCCAATCGAATACTATTTTTACGTCGTGAGATGACTAAAAGTTCAACGCGTAGTTACTTAAAAATAAACATAAAAAAGAAAGAAAAGAGTATTAATTGATAACGTGATTAATTCACCTCTTTACTATTTTATACGTGTAATTACAGTTTTAAAAATAATTTAAAACCAGTCATTTCAGAGAGTTTCCACATGCTGTGTCATATTTGGAGAAGTGAATGTGTGCCAGTAAATACTCAGATACTTATCCCTTATGTCCTGTTTACTAGCTTATACATCTCTTAAGAGGTTCCTTAAGAGGCACTTAGCTTTTAGTTCGGATGCTTTGTGATACGGAAACACTTTATCGTGCTGTTCTACGTAAAACGACTGCGAAATAACCCATTTTAAGAGTCTACTCATCAATGAGAAGAGCAAAGAGTATGGTTTGAAAATGAATGCTTCCAAGACAAATATTATGGCAGTGGCCAGTAAGGATGACGAAAGTGTTAGTGTTGATGGATCAATATTAGAGGAAGTTCATTCATCTCATTATCTCTAGCCGCTTTATCCTGTTCTACAGGGTCGCAGGCGAGCTGGAGCCTATCCCAGCTGACTACGGGCGAAAGGCGGGGTACACCCTGGACAAGTCGCCAGGTCATCACAGGGCTGACACATAGACACAGACAACCATTCACACTCACATTCACACCTACGGTCAATTTAGAGTCACCAGTTAACCTAACCTGCATGTCTTTGGACTGTGGGGGAAACCGGAGCACCCGGAGGAAACCCACGCGGACAACATGCAAACTCCACACAGAAAGGCCCTCGCCGGCCACGGGGCTCGAACCCGGACCTTCTTGCTGTGAGGCGCCAGTGCTAACCACTACACCACTGTGCCGCCCCATTAGAGGAAGTTGATAATTTCAAATATCTTGGTGCAAGAATCCAGAATGATGGTGATGTCAGCAAGGAAATCAAGAGTAGACTGGCCATGGGTTTGAAAGCCTTGAATGGGATGAAGAAGTTATGGACAGGACAGGATAAGGAGACAAAGCTCAGAGTTCTCAGAGCCTGCATTTTCCCAATAGCAACTTATGCTTGTGAGGCTTGGGTCCTTCGGAAGACAGATGAGCAAAGAATCACATCTTTTGAAAACAAATGCTACCGCAGGATTTTGAGAGTCCCCTGGGTGGAAAGGTGCACAAATGAAGACCTCAGGAAGGAGCTACAAGTAACCAGTGACTGGCTGCTACAATATGTTCGGAGACAGAAGCTGAAATACTTTGGTCACGTAGTGAGGCATGATGGGATGGAGAAGCGAGTTCTTGAGGCATACATTCCGGGGAAGCGTAGCAGAGGAAGGCCAAGATGTAGATGGGATAGAACTATGAAAGAGGTTTTTGGGTCTATGGAAAAGGCAACTAGGGTTGCTCAGAATAGACGTTTTTACCACACTGGCGTAAGAGAAGCTACGCTCTGATCAGAGTATGCTGCGATGAGACGAGACTCGACTCATCAATGGTTGTCTCGTTTCATCTATTCTGATTTAACAGCAATAACACTTCATTTAAAATATTCATTTTATGGTGGCATGGTGGTGCAATGGATCACATGTCGCTTCACAGCAAAAAGGTTCTGGGTTTGAACTTGCTGGTTGATTGGGGCCTTTTTTGTATGGCGTTTGCATGTTCTCCTTGTGCTTGTATGGGTTTCGTCAGGGTGCTCAGGTTTCCTCTAGCAGTCCGAAAACATACGGATTAGGTCTTTAAATTGCTCACAGGTCAGGGACGTAGCTAGGATTTTTCAAGGGGGGGGTGTCACACACTGACTGGCAGCCTGAGTACATTATTTAACAAAAAATAATTACCATTGCTAGTTTTAGGCAGCTTAGAAACCGGCTCTTCTATTATTGCTGTTTCTTCCACGTTTTCTTGATGATGTGTTCTAGAAACGGCACTAAAACTTAGCTTCGAAGCCACAAAATGCAACTTTGATGGAGAAAAATATATAATAAATTGCTTATCTGGGGCGGCACGGTGGTGTAGTGGTTAGCGCTGTCGCCTCACAGCAAGAAGGTCCGGGTTCGAGCCCCATGGCCGGCGAGGGCCTTTCTGTGCGGAGTTTGCATGTTCTCCCTGTGTCCGCGTGGGTTTCCTCCGGGTGCTCCGGTTTCCCCCACAGTCCAAAGACATGCAGGTTAGGTTAACTGGTGACTCTAAATTGACCGTAGGTGTGAATGTGAGTGTGAATGGTTGTCTGTGTCTATGTGTCAGCCCTGTGATGACCTGGCGACTTGTCCAGGGTGTACCCCGCCTTTCGCCTGTAGTCAGCTGGGATAGGCTCCAGCTTGCCTGCGACCCTGTAGAAGGATAAAGTGGCTAGAGATAATGAGATGAGATGAGATGAAATTGCTTATCTGTCTTCACGTCGAAAGAAGGAGGAAAGTTTCGCTTGTTTTGACATGGCGAATTATTAACACGAGGAAATACTCGTAAATCGCAACTAAAAAGACTGCAGCTACACTGGCAGCTTGACCATGCTTTCTAGTGCGATCATGTTGTGCTTGCGCAGAACTGTGTCAGTCCTGCGTGCCTTGGCTCGTGCACCTGAAGGTGCACCTAACGAGCTCTGGCACGCGTGCCATTAACAAAGAACACCTGTCTTTAATCAATGAACTGTGTTTGGGCTATTTAAGGACCGCGCCCGTGCAAGGATGATGCAAGGTATTACGCCGCGTCTAGTGTGCCTTACTGAGCCTTGTTTCCTCTCCCTGTTCTTGTTGGCCTCCTGGTTTTTCGACTCCTGTTTCTCGTCCCTTGATCTTGTACAGTTTTGCCTCTGATATTCTGTCCGCGCCTCGATTGACCTCCTGCCTGTTTCCTCGATTACGACTTTGCCTGCTGTTTCGGACTGTTTGCCTGTTGTGTGCGTTTCACGCACTTTATGCTCATATCGCACTGTGCATTATTTAACATATCTGCACTTACATCCGCCTCTCCTGCACACACTCTGACAAACTGGGTTTTTGCGCCCAAACCACAGGAAGTCCATACAAGGTTATAGAAACCCTAATGAGGCTGAGGTGACAATCTAGTTAGAAAAATTACGGTGGGCGCTTTTCTAATATTCTTATTCGGCTACTGAAAAAATATATGGTCCGACAAGGTGGGGTTACAGGCACTCCAGGACCCCCCCCGGCTACGCCCCTGTAGGTGTGAACGTGATTAGCTGTCCGTCTCTCTGTATTAGCCCTGTGATAGACTGGCGACCTGTCCAGGGTGTACCCCACCTCTCACCCAATGTCATCTGGAATTGGCTCCAGCTCACCTGTGACCCGCAATGCATAAGCGGCATAGAAAATGGATGAGTGGATGAATTAATATTCATTTTATTTTCTCAACATTACAGTACAAACATTATCGATGGAAACATGATATCACGTTTAGGGATCCCACATGGTGTCATCTATTTTTTCCTCAATTTATCACTCAGCCCATTCGTTTTTACTTTTATTTTACTTTATTACTCTCAGGGCAGGGCGGCACGGTGGTGTAGTGGTTAGCTCTGTCGCCTCACAGCAAGAAGGTCCGGGTTCGAGCCCCGTGGCTGATGAGGGCCTTTCTGTGCGGAGTTTGCATGTTCTCCCCGTGTCCGCGTGGGTTTCCTCCGGGTGCTCCGGTTTCCCCCACAGTCCAAAGACATGCAGGTTAGGTTAACTGGTGACTCTAAATTGACCGTAGGTGTGAATGTGAGTGTGAATGGTTGTCTGTGTCTGTGTCAGCCCTGTGATGACCTGGTGACTTGTCCAGGGTGTACCCCGCCTTTCGCCCGTAGTCAGCTGGGATAGGCTCCAGCTTGCCTGCGACCCTGTAGGACAGGATAAAGTGGCTAGAGATAATGAGATGAGATGAGACTCTCAGGGCAAAATGATCTGAACATAATCTGTAATCTCTGTTGTATATAAAAGCAAAATTACATCAAGCACACAAAGTTTCTTGGTCGTAAAATAGTTTAGTAGTCATTTAGTCAATTCTAACTGCTGCACTTTTAGTAAGAAGGTTGAAGTAATGAAAGTAACCATATGAAATGAACGTACTGCTTCATGTTTTAGTCCGTTCTCGAACAAAACACATTTATATGATATTTATGGAGGAATTCAGTGTTGGTCATACAGCAGGAATGTTATTTCATAGTAGGAGTCCTTTGACTGGGACTAAACTGGACATTTGCATGGGGTAATAGTGTTGGCATTTCTCAGAGTCACATGTCTGTTATAGTAAACACTGTGGGCTCAATTATGCTTGAGAGTTTTGGACTGTGAGTAGGAGTATACAGTGCATAATGTCCAGCGTTGTTGTGTACATGGTGTGTGTATATTTTTCCCATTCCACCAGCGAATTTCCCACTGAAAAACAATAGTGTTATCATCAACACCAACAACAACTCTGTAAACACATGTTGTGTGAGGAAGCTTTTGAATTGCATCACGCATTCTGAATAATTGATCAGTAAGATGAATCACATTGGGATCCTGGATTACAATTAAATATCTCTCTCTCTCTCTCTCAGTACCACTTCACGTTTAGGGGATCATTCATTAATAGATAAGTAAATGTCCCTCTAACCTTTACCATCAAACAGAGCTGTGATCTGTAATATGCAAATGCAAGCACCAAATCATAAATGCAGCAAAGTAACACACCCATGCGTTACTATATAAATTATAACCCAAAATGTCAGCCCTGCACAGCAAAAAATACAAATCTTAGGAGGTTTATTTGTCTATTTTCAAGTCAAAACATCTAGCCACCCTTATTATAAGACATAATTGCCCAACAAGCAAAACCTCATTTAGCTAGAAAGGCTAGTTTTTAGACAGTCCATCTTGAAAATCTTGTATAGACAAAACGTCTTGGAAAAAGTCTTATTTGGAGCACCTTTGAAAATAAAACAAGTTTTTTTTTTTAAAACAAGTAAGTACATTTTGGACATTTGTCAAATGCGGTTCATCTTGTTTCAAGAAAAAAAAACAAAGTATGCTTGTTTTGGGAATAAATGAACTTTACTGAAATCTTTGAATCTTGCCCCCAAAATGCATTGTTGCTTTGGCATTGTGTAAGCACTGTAAGTCAAAATGCATAGACGTTTTTTTTTTTTTTGGTGCCTGATCTTGTAAACCCCTCGTACACATGAATAGTCAGTGCCCCCAAAATGCACTGTTGCTTTGGCGTTGTGTAAGCACTGTAAGTCAAAATGTGTAGACTTTTTATTATTATTATTATTATTATTATTTATTTATTTATTTTTTTGGTGCCTGAGGTCCTGGGGAAGTGGAATCTTAAGAGATGTTTTAAAGGAACAGTCCACCGTACTTCCATAATGAAATATGCTCTTATCTGAATTGAGACGAGCTGCTCCGTACCTGTCCGAGCTTTGCGCAACCTCTCAGCGAGTCAGACGCAGTCAGACGCGCTGTCACTCCTGTTAGCAATGTAGCTAGGCTCAGCATGGCCAATGGTATTTTTTGGGGCTGTAGTTAGATGCAACCAAACTCTTCCGCGTTTTTCCTGTTTACATAGGTTTATATGACCAGTGACATGAAACAAGTTCAGTTACACAAATTGAAACGTGGCGATTTTCTATGCTATGGAAAGTCCGCACTATAATGACAGGCGTACTAACACCTTCTGCGCGCTTCGGCAGCACACTGATACGGAGCTCAGATATCAATGCGCTGCCGAAGCGCGCAGAAGGTGTTAGTACGCCTGTCATTATAGTGCGTCGCATGTCGCATATATATGGTCGCATCTAACTACAGCGCCAAAAAATACCATTGGCCATGCTGAGCCTAGCTACATTGCTAACAGGAGTGACAGCGCGTCTGACTGCGTCTGACTGACTGGGAGGTCACACAAAGCTCGGATAGGTACGGAGCAGCTCGTCTCAATTCAGATAAGAGCATATTTCATTATGGAAGTACGGTGGACTGTTCCTTTAATGTTTGAATGTTGAAATGGGAAAAAAAATAAAGTTGTTGCAATGCTACACGTGTCGTCAACTTGATTCAAGATAGTCTCTGGTCTCATATCTAGAGTATTTTACTAATTACAGGTCACAAAAGGAGAATCTTTTAGGCTAGCAATGCTTAGTTGTAGAATTTAACAATCCTAATATTAGTATATTTATCTTAAATTCAGTTTTTACTGCTAAGACTTTGTCATGAATTTAAGTGAAATACCCTTAAAATGAAATAAATAAATAAAAATGACTTGAATGGCTAAATGTAAGAAGTACGATCTTGTTATAAGAACTATTTTGATTATTTTGAGTTAAATCAGATCTCGCATAATAAGTTCCCCAATCTTATTTTGGAATTATTTCATCTAAAAACAGGTTAGATTTTTCATCTTACTTTAAGAAATCTTACCAAGTCAAATTTGACTAGTTCCATTGGCAGATTTTTTTCACCTGATTCAAGCAAATATGCTTTGTTTTAATCTTTTATTTCTTATTTTTGAAAGGCCATTTTTTGCAGTGTGGGACTGTAATACTCTGTACAGATTGCTAATGGGAAAAGAAAACGATTGGCTTCAATGGAAAATCAGAGCCGTTTAATGCAGGACACTACACGTGTATCGGTGTCCATCTGCTGACATTCTTACAAACGTTTTTATATGGAAACATTTATTGATTTTAGCAAATGAGATTTGGTCTAATTAAATACGTATAAATGTACATACTTAATAAAAGAAAAAACTCTAGTCTGTAGATGTGCTTAGAATTAAAAACTTTATTTTTTTTAGAAGTGTTGTTGAATTAAAGATAGGAAGTATAAATGGACATGAATACAAATAATCTCGAAATTGAGATTATTGGTCCTGAATTTAGGCAAAAAAGATTTTCATGAAAACAGTTCTAAAAATACAATGTAGTTTCATGTGTTTATACACAAGGTTTTTATTTTAAAGAAAACTGACATATCCTAATGATACATAAACTTTTATTCTATCCACATTCACTGGATATGAGCAATTGCATGCTCTGAGTGGCTAGTCTACTACTAGGATATCAGCTCATATACCGTGAGTAGAGAAAAACAAAATGGCGGAGCGTGTTGCTGAACCAACCGAGGACGAAATAAAAACTCTACTCGAAAACAAAACTCCAAAAAATACAAAAAAGCAACAAAAGATGGAATGAAAGTATTTGATGGTAAGAGCATAGCATTTTTTTTTTAATTTTCAAGAATTATTATTATTATAACGTTTTTCACAAATTGCTACTGTCATTTCGCCGATTTGTTTACATTCGAAGCGGAAATGATTTTGTGGGACGTTTTGTTTAAAGTTTTTATTTATCGAATTTGCAAAAAATAAAAATGCTCTGTTTCTCAAAATCCACTGAATGTGAATAGAAGAAAACAGTTATTCCACTCAGTCTCGTTGTATGTGGCTAATAGCCGAGTCGGTGCTATGTGCCTCATCGGCTATCAGCTCATGTACGACTTGATTTTGTGGAATAACTGTTAAATATACACTATATGGCTAATAGTTTTTGGACACCTGAAAATCACACCCATACGTTTGTCTTCCCCAAACTTGAATGTCCACAATTGTATAGGGTGTCTTTGTATGCTATAGCATCAGGGGCGCAGATAGGATTTTTGAACTGGGGGGGACTGAGCTGTCAGCAAATGATTCCATTTTGTGTAAATGCGCATATATATATATATATATATATATATATATATATATATATATATATATATACACACTATTCAAAAAAAGTAGGGGATATTGGATTTACAAGTAGAATGAAATGCAGATCATGAGGTCAGGAAGGAAACAAATGACAGAAAAACATTAAGGAAACATTTGTCAATTTATTCGAAACCCTGTGTACAGTCAGTAAAGGACAGATTCTCCAGAATAAGGGTCAACACAAACACAGGGTCACACAGCAAATTTACCACCATTTTGAAACCGAGTCAGTAGTGAGTAAAACCCCCTCGACGTGGCATACTCCTAACGAGACGTCCCAGGTCATTTTGGGGAATGTTATTCCATTCCTGTTGCAATGCTGCAGCAAGTTCTTGGACATTGGCAGGAGGTTGTTGACGTTGGCGTAGCCGCTGTCCAAGCATGTCCCAGACATGCTCGATGGGGGAAAGGTCCGGACTGAGTGCTGGCCATGGTAATCTGGTGATATTCTGCTGCTGGAGGTATCTGTAACGATCCTGGCCCTATGACATCTGGCATTGTCATCTTGGAAAATGAAACGGCGGCCATAACGACGTGCAAACGGCACAACATGGGGTGCCAAGATGTTGTCCCGGTAGTACTGCCCTGTGACACGTCCAGCAACAACATGCAAGTCTGTTCTGCCAGCAGCAGTGATGCCTCCCCACACCATTACAGAGCCACCCCCATACGGATCATGTCTAATGATGTTAACGTCATGGAAACGTTCGTTACGTCGGCGCCAAACCCTCCTGCGTCTGTCCAGGAAGTCCACAGTGAACCTCGACTCATCTGAGAACATTACGTGGTTCCATCGGCGATTATCCCAGCATTGATGATGACGACACCATTGGAGTCTGGCCCTAATGTGACGATCCCTCAAACAGGGAATGACACGAGGACGTCGGGCGTGTAATTGAAATCTGTGCAGTCGATTCCTGATGGTCTGGCCACTCACTACCAAGCCCTCATTATCCCTTCGAAGTTGAGACCTTATCTGATTTGCTGTTACCATACGATTTCTCAAGGCAATAGTGCGGATGAATCTGTCCTGAGCCTGAGTTGTTGCCCTTGGTCGACCGGATCGTGGTCTATTCTGAACAGACCCTGTAGCACGATGTCTGGACCATAATCTGCTGATGACAGACTGGGAAACATTCAATACTCTTGCCACAACGACCTGTCTTGTGCCAACCTGTAGCATGCCAAGGGCACGTAACCTCTCATCCTGTGTTAGATGGCGCATGGTTTCTGTTTAATTAACGACTTCAACCACTGATAATCTGATGCTTTCTCTTCAAAATCTTCCTTTGGAGTGGCTCTAACCTTCCAATTCAGAGTCATGCAAATTTGTGGCACGACCCCCTTGATCATCAGTAGCATCCCGTGCTGATCATGAGAGTGTCATTGATGTGTTTGGGTGATGAATTTCTTTGGAAATGCTTCCTCAGTAAGGAACTATACAACATGCTTTCGTATCCCTTTGTATATGTGAAAATTTGGATCTCAAAATAAAATATCCCCTACTTTTTTTGAATAGTGTATATATATATGTGTGTGTGTGTGTGTGTGTGTGTGTGTGTGTGTGTGTGTGTGTGTGTGTACTGAAGCTTCAATATACATTCGAATTGTGAGTTTTCTAACTGAATGAACATTGGTAGACAAAGGCCTACCTGGTCAACATTGCTCGATTTTTGAAAAAACGCTGTAATTGTTTTTTGTTTTTTCATTGTTGACCCCACCAGGGATTGCCTGCAGGCCAGGAGGACAATGTTAACATCTTGAATCTCATAATTTCAGTTAACAGTTGCTGCTTACTAAAATAACATTATACATAAAAATAACAACATTAAAAGAGATTCACCTACAGCCTAGAATGCTGTTATTTTACATTTAGCCTACTTCAGGTAAGTCCAAATTCCTTCTTATTATTATCAGACTAGCTACTCAACATTACAAAACAAGTATTTGTCACATCTGGGAAAGGCAACAGGCATAGGATATTTACATCTTTTGGTTCTTGAAACAAATGCTGTGATTTTTTTTCCCCTCTTCTCTGGCTTAATGTGGCAGAAAGATCACCAGCTCGGTCATTAGACAGTTGTTTATGATCACTATGGTTACCGCGACAGGCAAAGTCCCCAGCTCCCCTTAGGACCCCGGGGTCAAGATGGTGCGTTACATTTACATTGGAAGTCGGAACTTGGAGCTCCGAGCAACATAACCTCAGAACTGAGCGCTTCCCAGTTTAAAAACTGGGACATCATGGAACATGGAATTCGAAAAAAATGGCCAGTTAATGAAATGAAATGAAAACCCCAACGTTTATGCTGGGAGATGCTGGATTTCAATGCTTTTCCGACTTCAAACTTCCAACTTACGAGTACAACTGAACGCACCATTAGTCGCAGCAGAAACACCGCTGCTATCATATGGATGAGCTGTGCAGTGTTATTAACCGAGAATTACGTGGAAAATGAACACCTTGCTTTCCCAACTCTGCAAGGATCTGCTCCAGCCTACACCGATTCAAGAAGGGGAAAATGTGGATTGATCACTGACAAGGCTGCTGCTGCTGCCATTTCAACTTTGTGCTGCAGTGTAAGTTAGTCTAACTAACGGAACATTAATCCTCACTTTTTCTACCTATGTGTGGCACCTTACGTAGGGACGGTGGGTGGGGGGGACAGATGGGGGTCACTATAAATCTGGGAGGGACATGTCCCCCCCCCGTCCCCTGTGCTATCTGTGCCCTTGTATAGAGATATTGCAGTCACGTGACCGGAAAGTACACAACCGCCATCTTGTCGGTCAAAAACACCGCTGAATACTGCTGCACTCGTGTACAGAATGGATCAATTTCAACCGACGGACTACACGGCTCATTTTTCTAATGAACAGATAACTAGATATATGTCTAAAATAAACGATCTACAGATTTGTGACCCTTATGGCTTACTGGACGGAGTTTTCACGACCGGATTTTGAACTGCCAGCGGAATACCCGGACGTGTATAATTACCTCATTAACTTTCCCTCGCTGTTCAGTGGTGAAGCACTGCGTGCTTATAAATCTCTGGACAGTTATCTTTACAGAAATTCAGGATTTGTCAGCGACTCAGATGTGGCATCTTGTAAACAAGAATCCTCATTGGATGGGTAAGTCACTTAAGTATTGAGTATAGCACTGACCAGCCGATTATAGAATAGAATAAGGTAATTCCAAATCATCCGTCTTGTTTACATGGATCTGGCGTTGGAGAGGTAGAGGCTTGGCAGTGGAGATTTGAGTGGCTGTTTTCTGAGCTTAGTCAACAGGCCAGCTCTGCAGCCTCGCTTTTGCTTCCACTCCCGGCACCGCCTCCTTCGCTTTGCTTCCGATAACCATCCACAGAGACCCCGCTGGTCTCGCTATCTTGTCCGGAATGTTTTTTTTTTTTCTCGTCCGGAATGTTGTGCATGCAATGGAAATCGCTACAAACCGTCATTTTCTGCTGGAAACCAATGTCCAGTAAGTCCATACGGTTGTAGTGGATATTGAAGTCCGGTACAGACGAACAACACGCAAAAATACACACAAAAAACATAAAAAACGTGCACAGGTAGGGAGAGCTTGTAGCCGCAGCCGTTGTAGTAGAATTGTAAATAGTAGGGTTTTCCAGAAGAAAAGGTAGAAGTAAAAGCAGAAGTAGAAGTAGAAATATGGCGTTTGACCGACAAGATGGCGTCTGTCACAATCTGGATCGGCTGTGACGTCACATGCAAGTGCTCCATAGCATTACAATTTCCCTTCAGTGGAACTAAGGGACTCAAACATGTTCTAGTATCACAATGCTCCTGTGTACAAAGCGATGTCCATGAAGACAGGGTTTGCCAAGTTTGAAGTGGAGGAACTCGAGTGTCCTGCACAAAGCCCTGACCCCAACCCCACTGGGCACCTTTGGGACGAACTGGAACACCAACTGCACCCCAGGCCTCCTCAGCCGACATCAGTGCCTGACCTCACTAATGCTGAATGGGCAAATCCCCACAATCACATTCCAAAATCTAGTGGAAAGCCTTCTCTGAAGATTGGAGGTCATTATAATAGCAAGGATGGGGGGGGTAATCTGGAATGGATTCGGTGAGGTCAGGTGTCCACAAACCTTTGGCCATATAGTGTATACACCAGGAAGCAAGCTTTTCAGGGATTAGAAATTTGTGTGTTGTTGTTAAGTTTCAGATAATGTGGTGGTTGTGAGAGGACCAAAACAGTTAAAGGTACTGACTGCAAAGTCATCTGAAAATTCAAATTTTTTTTTATAGTGCATGGCATTTTCCTATGTCTCGCAAGAACAATATCATGTGGACGAGATGTGATCATTTTGATGTTCTGTGGGTTGCTTTCCTCCTTTTTGGGACCATTTTCCTCCCTCTTGAGGTAAACAGTATGGCCTTACGGAAACAGCCAAACGCGAGGAGCTTTAACTAATTAGCATAACTGTGGAACTGCATCACATCAAGATCGTGACGTGCGGAAAACATCGTGACTCTACATTGACCTCAGAGAGTTTTAAGTCATAGGGATGTAATTTGTGGCTGACCTTCGTGAATAGATCTGTGAAACAAAAGATGAATATATCTTTTCTCTGTTACTGCATTTGTGTTATCGGTTCTTTCTCTGCAAGATCAAAACATTAGGTGTATAACTCCATACTCGCTACCGTGGAGTCGAGCCCATGCATTCTAAGGCTAAGATAGCTAAACGCTAGCTAGAATGATTTCGTTATCTGTCCAACCTTGCTCTATCTTGCAATTACACTCACTAGGCAGGTTTTCCTGTTCCTTTCCGCTGGCTTTTAGCTGGCGGGAGAGCGGAGTCCGCCATGTTTGCCCACGCCAACTTCTCATCTCATCTCATTATCTCTAGCCGCTTTATCCTTCTACAGGGTCGCAGGCAAGCTGGAGCCTATCCCAGCTGACTACGGGCGAAAGGCGGGGTACACCCTGGACAAGTCGCCAGGTCATCACAGGGCTGACACATAGACACAGACAACCATTCACACTCACATTCACACCTACGCTCAATTTAGAGTCACCAGTTAACCTAACCTGCATGTCTTTGGACTGTGGGGGAAACCGTAGCACCCGGAGGAAACCCACGCGGACACGGGGAGAACATGCAAATTCACACAGAAAGGCCCTCGCCGGCCCCGGGGCTCGAACCCGGACCTTCTTGCTGTGAGGCTACAGCACTAACCACTACACCACCATGCCGCCCCCATGCCAACTTGTTTTGGTTAAAAGTAGGTCAAACACGCTCCATGGTGGTCATGTGATCTTGTTGCTCACTTTCTTCAGCAGTCTCCGGAATCATAAAATGCGGGATGCATTTTATCTCAGCAAAACATTTACACACAGGAAACATCTTGAAACTCCAACAGCAATAGAAACAGAACATTTTGCCCAGAATTCAACTTTGCAGTCCGCAACTTTAACTAAACATGTTTATTATTATTTTTTTTATTTTGTAATTGGTACAGTTGAAGAGAAAGCATGCTTATAGATGCAATTTATGCAAAAAAAAAAAAAAATCTGAGAACCCGATGTGTTGTATTTACCTGTAGTGTCTTTCCTTAATGTTACTGAAATATCAAGTACTGTTAAATCTATAAAAAACATTAATGTGTTGTAAGAAATAACCATTATTTTATTTAATGCAGCATAAGAATGGGAAACAGCTCAGCCAAACTGAATCCCTTCATACACGTTAATGGCTCGGCCAAATCCAAGCTCAACACCGAGTCAAGCGCTGGTCCTCAGCACCTCAGGATGAAGGTGGAGGAGTTGGAGAGCCAGCTGAAGAAGAAGGATGAAGAACTGAGCGCCCAGCAGCTACACATCAAACAGCTGGAAGAGCAGCTGGCCCAGAATAATCAAGTCATTGCTGAAATCTCAGATGCTTTGAGAACCAAGTGTCTCCAGCTCAGCAGTCTACAGGAGGCTCTGAAGAAACAGCGAGAGTTGGAACTCATGAACTCACCCACTGAGGTGACTCAGAGACTCAGCGGCCTGCTACGAGAGACACTCAACAAGAGAAAAGGAGCCAAAGCTGGCGTTTCTGCGGAACCGTCATCCAGGACATATGACTCGAGTAGCCTGCCTAAGTTCTACTTTGAGAGTGCACGAGTGTGGAAAGAGCCAAGGTCAGGAAAAAAACAAACAAAAAAACTGCAATGTAATTTTTCCAGTTACATAATGTTGAGAAAAATAATTGTCTCATCTTTTATACATGACTAATTAGGATGTGCCATTCAGATGTTAATCTCCAGAGAGATCATGTTGTGAAAGCTCTCATTATATTAAATCATACTCTTTGGGGGTTTGTTAACTATTCTGCATGCTGGTATTGACAGTTGAAGAACTGGTGCATTTGATAACCGAAAGAAAGGAGCTGAAGGGCTGTCTAATTAGCTTGTCTTGAATAATTTAAAAAATAAAACAAAAACATCTGTCGGCCTAATTCAGTGTCCAGACAGCACTGCTCATCTATCCTCATTTACCCAAAGACCCAATTTATACAGTATATTTAGTGCTAGCAGGTTACCCGGCGTTGCCCGGGTTCTGGGTGGGTGGGGGGGATGCTCGGATATAATTTTTTTTAGTATGTGATATATTAAAACCAAACAATTCTAGTTTTATATTCTTTATTAAGAGCAACACAAATATAAGCTATATCCATTTCCCTGGGAAAATATTTTCACTTTGTAGATTTTTACATGGGGCGGCACGGTGGTGTCGTGGTTAGTGCTGTCGCCTCACAACAAGAAGGTCCGGGTTCGAGCCCCGTGGCCGACGAGGGCCTTTCTGTGCAGAGTTTGCATGTTGTCCGCGTGGGTTTCCTCCGGGTGCTCCGGTTTCCCCCACAGTCCAAAGACATGCAGGTTAGGTTAACTGGTGACTCTAAATTGATTGTAGGTGTGAATGTGAGTGTGAATGGTTGTCTGTGTCTATGTCTCAGCCCTGTGATGACCTGGCGACTTGTCCAGGGTGTACCCCGCCTTTCGCCCGTAGTCAGCTGGGATAGACTCCAGCTTGCCTGCAACCCTGTAGAACAGGATAAAGCGGCTACAGATAATGAGATGAGATGAGACAATAGTCAGTGGGAAGGGTGGAGAGAAGAGATCCACCAAGAAATGAAAGATACTTTGCTGCTACATATTTCTTACTTCATCCAAACATCCACCACCCAGGGGCCCACCGGGGCCTAAATATGGAATTTCTGAGTTCTGCCAAATTGTGTCTATCTCCTGTACCTACGTGCCAAGTTTAGTGAAGATCTGTTGAGAGTTTGTGTTGATAAATGTAACATGAAAGGCACCTCCCTGGGGCCCGTACATGAATTTTGCTTATATCTGCAAAATTCCGGGTCATCCCCAGACCTACTTGCCAAAGTTGGTGAAAATCCGTCGAGAAATGGCGACATTAGCTCAAAACAAACAAACAAACAAACAAACTTTGCCGCTTATTATATAGATGATGTGCTGAAGCGTCAGCATTTACAACTGCTGTGTATTTCAACAACACAGATTTCAGATTTAGTATTATGTTCAATTTCATGTTGAAGATAACATCATTTTTCAGTAATACATGACAAACTCGTAATCTGATTATGTTCATGCTTATGGCAGTGTGAAGAAACTCCTAACAGATGCCTTGAATAAGAACCGATATATGAAGAGACTGGAAGGACAGCAGCTTAGAGACATGGTGGAGTGCGTGTATGAGAAAACATACCGACAAGGAGAGTATGTCATCAAGCAAGGTGAGCCGGGGAATCACCTGTTCGTCCTGGCAGGTAAGAATGCAAAGAAATTAAATTACTGAGACGTACAATATTAATTCTTTGTTTTGTTGAAATTGACTGGGCCATAAGACCAGATCGGAAACATATTATGGGTGGTGCTGACGGAAGTCATGACAGTTTGCATTTCACTGAATAACAATGCCATGTTTTCATCATCATTATCAACATTATCATCAGCACTACCATCATACAGTATTTGACATCCTAACAGCTTACATCACAAACTAATTTGTGGGACAGATTACTTCCAGGCATCCCTTGTGTCACAGTCGTTCCTCACCAGCTTCTCTTTTACCTTTCTTTTGAAGTTAATAAGAGAAAAAAATGCACCTTGTCATGTTACAGAGAATCCGGATTCATTCCCGTGTCGGAAAACTTAAAGCAAGAGCTTTACCTCCGATACCCCTTTTTGACAAACAGGAAACGGTTTCTGTTTGAACCATTCAGAGCATTTCGATCAAAAATAAATTGGTTTGGAACCTGAAAAGTCGGTTCCCAGTTGGAACCAAAATATAGCTGGTTTTTCCAGTATGAACCATGAAGACATCAGTGGGCGTGTCATTAGTTTGGAGAGGAAGCAGAGCATAGTAATGGGGTAATGGAGAACGCAATGGAAAAGGAGACATCCTCATAAAAAATGGACTGAAAACAAATATCTGCAATAACAGAACAAAGCCATGCAGGGAATCAATGCGCACCGCCATTTTGCTACTTGTACTACTGTTTCCTCCCATTGTGTATTGTGCGACGCCCTCCATTCATGACGCGTCCTTGATTACAATGGTTCTACTCAAAACTGGTGAAAATGTGGACTGGTTTGTTAGCTGGAATCAAGACTCAAAGTATCCTGAGCAGAACTGGTTCACGAACCCGTTCCCTGTTGGTTGGAAAGGCTGTTACAAAGTGCTAGCACTGGAGACTCCTTCCAAATATGATGAAAAAACAAACACGTCCTTACAGAAAACCATATCAGAAATGACACGTTTCTTTCATCCCTTTATGTACAGGATTCACCATAAAGTTTTTGTGTCAGGATTTACTATCATGGGCGGCACGGTGGTGTAGTGGTTAGCGCTGTCGCCTCACAGCAAGAAGGCCCGGGTTCGAGCCCCGTGGCCGGCGAGGGCCTTTCTGTGTGGAGTTTGCATGTTCTCCCCATGTCCGCGTGGGTTTCCTCCGGGTGCTCCGGTTTCCCCCACAGTCCAAAGACATGCAGGTTAGGTTAACTGGTGACTCTAAATTGACCGTAGGTGTGAATGAGAGTGTGAATGGTTGTCTGTGTCTATGTGTCGGCCCTGTGATGACCTGGCGACTTGTCCAGGGTGTACCCCGCCTTTCGCCCGTAGTCAGCTGGGATAGGCTCCAGCTTGCCTGCGACCCTGTAGAAGGATAAAGCGGCTAGAGATAATGAGATGAGATGAGATAAGACATAACTTGGTTTAAAATTTGGTCTCCCAGTGAAGCTGGTTTGGCATTGACTAGGAGACCAAATCTGGCCACTGGGAGACCATCTGGCCACTGGGAGACCACTGGGAGACTGCATCCGTTAAAGGTGAAGTATCGTGTAACCGTTTTAAATTGCGAGCACAATAAAAAGAAAATTGTTTCGACCATTTAACATAGTTACTGGGAGACCATTTGGTCTCCCAGTAACTACGTTAAAAAAATGCTCTGTAATGCAGGATTTGAATATTGTGTCAGTCACTTTTATTTACTGAGTAATTTAATTTACTCTTTGGAGCACTGTATGCCTGTTGAGTGATGTTCTTGCTTGTGCTTACAGATGGCAACCTGGATGTCTATCAGAACGATAAACTGCTCACGTCAATCGCAGTATGGACAACATTTGGTGAATTAGCCATTTTATATAACTGCACCCGGACTGCATCCGTTAAAGGTGAAGTATCGTGTAACCGTTTTAAACTGGGAGCACAATAAAAAGAAAATGTTTCGAAATAAGAAATAATCATTCTCATTTTTATAAGCATGAATACACATGTTAAGAATTTAACATGAAAATGGTGGATGATGCAAATAAACACGTGTTGAGGTTGGATAATAGATACAATTTGTCCTGGGCTTAGGCATGGGAGAATTTAATCAAATAAAATAGCCTGAAAGTTTTCTGTTGTTTAGATTAGCAGTTCATGTGTGTGTTAACTAAACACGGTGACCTCAGCCTTGGAGGATATTTAAGGTTTAGACATAGTCAAACTCATCAAATATGAAACCTTAGCATGTTTTTTTGTAGCACAAAGCCTTTGGACAACAAAATTGAATTTGTTTTGGCCCAAGGCGCTTTCTCTAATGTTTTGTAAAATGCATCATAAACTTTAAAGAAACACTGACCTCATGTGAACCTCCTGCTTTTGCAAGCTGACATGACAAGCTCAGAACATAACAATAGCTGTTAGATAGCCTCGGCTCAAACAGATTAACATAACATTCTAACTACGCGCTGTAACTTTTAACCACCATTTCTAGCTTTTCCTTTGATTTGACAAACTGCAATAAAATGTAAACACGCTCTAATGGCTCTGTCAGTCTTGGTGACTGGTTCACCACATGCTAATCTGGTCTTAAAGTGCATATCACCGATAAATTCAGGAGCAAGATCAATGTAATTCTCTGAATTTATATTAAACTTTGGTCAAATATCTGTCACATTTTGCATTTTGTGCAATTTTTTTTTACCTTGCACAATACCAGAAAAATTCAGTTGAAATCAAGCCATTTGAGGCGAATTGGTCCGCCTCTGAAAAAACTTGGCGTTTGGATTTCCCAGGAAACATTGATTTTCATGACGTCACGTGTGGGACGCCTCCCTCTGAATCCTACGTCAGCGCTGGTTTGTTTATGAGAAAACGACCTGGTGGTTTTCTGCAAATTTCTTCAACGTTATCACGTAATTATTAAAATGGTTAACAGATGTATCGTAGGAGGGTGTAGCAACACCAATCTTGATGGGATGAGTACTCATCGTTTCCCACATTGCGCTCAGGTGACAATTCCATATTTCAATGCAAAATTGCTAGCTGCTAAACTTGGTCTACACAGGCTGTGCACTGAAACTGTGCAAGCTCGCGCAGCCTGCTGGCGCTTCCGCAGGTGACGTCACGAATCTGGCTCCAGACTCCCTTGGGATTTTTCCAGACGCGTTTTATTTTATTTTATTTTTTCTGCTGTAGACAGATGGCCTTGTGCAAAATTACCCTTCTGGATGAGCATGTAAAGGGACATACTTTCATATAAAAAAAAGAATTTGAAGCAGTGAGTAAGCACTTTAAGCAGTGAGTTGGAGGCTAAGCCTCAGGTGCACACTAGCATGTTCCCTGCATTACCTGCTGTTTTGTTGTTTTTGCAGCGGCCAGTAATGTTAGAACCTGGGTTCTTGACCGGGAGGTTTTCCACAACATCATGCGAATGACCGCGGAGGCAAGACATGAGCAGCATCGTAACTTCCTCAGAAGGTGATACAACCAACATATCACATTGTCCCGACTAAGACATAATAATAATAATAATAATAATAATACCCCTTTTCTGAGGGGGGGGGGGATACTGTTTTTTTTTTTTTTACGTGTATCCGTATCGCTTTATTTCCGTCCGTCCGAAACACCTTTTTTCTCAGCAACCACAAATCATAGCCACTTGGTACCAAACTTCAGCTTGGGGTTCTATACAGTGTATACCATTTTCATGTCTGTTGCACATCGACTTCCTGTTTACCAACTTAAAGTGCTGATGACACGTTTTTGACATCTTTGGCGATGTTTTATAACATAAAAAGTAATTCCCGATGATCCATATATTAATTCACGAAGGCGCCTATTTTACAAGTTATGATAAAAAACACGGCTATTTGGGCAAATTTGACAGGGCTGCAGCACCCAGGAGACGAAAGAGGAGGAGGAGCTATATGACGTCAGCGAAAGAACCTTCCTCCTAACTTACCAGTTTGTTGTTGATGCGACAGGTGTTCAGTTTGTCATTATTAGTATTATTATTATACATTATTTTATTATACGGCGGCACGGTGGTGTAGTGGTTAGCGCTGTCGCCTCACAGCAAGAAGGTCCTGGGTTCGAGCCCCGGGGCCGGCGAGGGCCTTTCTGTGCGGAGTTTGCATGTTCTCCCCGTGTCCGCGTGGGTTTCCTCCGGGTGCTCCGGTTTCCCCCACAGTCCAAAGACATGCAGGTTAGGTTAACTGGTGACTCGAAATTGACCGTAGGTGTGAATGTGAGTGTGAATGGTTGTCTGTGTCTATGTGTCAGCCCTGTGATGACCTGGCGACTTGTCCAGGGTGTACCCCGCCTTTCGCCCGTAGTCAGCTGGGATAGGCTCCAGCTTGCCTGCGACCCTGTAGAACAGGATAAAGCGGCTAGAGATAATGTGATGTGATGTGATTTTATTATACATTATATATATATTATGCCTTCGCGTTGTGTTGCCGGCTTTTGCTCCAAAACCTACAAGGATGGGGTAAGTTTATTCAAGTTTCCCAGAGATCCCGAGCTGCATGCGAAGTGGGTGAAGCAAGTCAGGCGCACTTGTGACAAGTGGGAGCCCTCACCAACATCCGTCCTGTGCTCTGAACACTTCGATTTGGATTGTTTTGACACCCTTCCCAGCTTAAAAGAATCTCTTGGGTGTTCAGTTCAGTACAAACGTGTGTTACTACCATCAGCAGTGCCTACACAGTGTTGCCAGATTGGGAGGTTTCCCGCCCAGTTGGGCGGTTTCAAGTGCATTTTGGTGGGTTTTGAGCATATTTTGGGCTGGAAAACGTCAGCAGTATCTGTTGCCAGATACTGCTGAAGTTTTCCAGCCCAAAATATGTTCAAAACCCACCAAAATGCACTTGAAACCGCCCAACTGGGCGGGAAACCTCCCAATCTGGCAACACTGCCAGTATTCCGGAGGGGGTCTACTAGTAGCTATGCCGGATCCAAAGACAGTCCTCCTGTCAGAACATGTGTTGTGAAACGACATAAGATAAAGGTACGTAGAGCTATAGATTCTACATGATAATCATAAATGTAATCATAAAGTCGGCGTGATATCAGTCATGTATTTGCTTGTGAAAGCTTGCGGCTTTCATGTAACTGCCGCCTAGCAACGAGAGGCAAAGGGTAAAGAGGGTAGGCTATCATAGATTCTATTCGGAAGAGATCAACACAATTCTAGACTCCCAGAAGAGGAAGAGCTAGCACTAGAGAGTTCACCGGCGTTTTCATGCGCCATTTCCATTGAGTAGAACCGGAGTAGAACAGCCAGTGAACCGCAGCGTGTTCTCCCGCTGACGTCACAGCATGGCCGCGAGCCACGGACCCAGTTTTCTTGCGCTGTGCAATTAAAAGTTAGATATTCGCATAACAACAGCTTCTTTTCACGTAATTATAACAGAAATCTAACATGTTTGCCATGTTGTATAGTTTATTTAAGAAATTGCATAGAGTCTTGTTCGTGTCATCAGCACTTTAATGTATTTACAAAACATATAGCGTGGATTTACAAAATTTTCATAACCTTTTTCTCAGCAGCTACAAATCACAACTGCTTGATATTTGGTATTGACCTTCAGCTTGGGGTTCTGTACGGTGTATACCGTTTTCAGGTTTGTCGCACATCGACTTCCTGTTTACTGACTGAATGTATTTACAAAATATATAGTGTGGATTTACAGCATTTTTTAACATTTTTCTCAGCAACTACAAATCACAACTGCTTGATATTTGGTACTGAACTTCAGCTTGGGGTTCTATACCATGTATACCATTTTCAGGTCTGTCGCACATCAACTTCCTGTTTACCAACTGAATGTATTCACGAAACATATAGCATGGATTTTGATGCTGTTTCAAAATGACAGTTTACCAGGATGCTATTTGAAATCCCTGGGGAGAGACACTGCTCTTTACTTAGTTGTTTCAGGGTTAATTATTTGTTGAAGTCAACATTCATAATAAGCGTCCTATTCCTTTGATTGCTACAAGTGACAGCGGGGGTATGGTATATGTAAGTGAGCAGTAGCTCACAGTTGATCTTGTTTATTCCATTTACAGTGGTGCTTGAAAGTTTGTGAACCCTTTAGAATTTTCTAGATTTCTGCATAAATATGACCGAAAACATCATCAGATTTTCACACAAGTCCTAAAAGTAGATAAAGAGAACCCAGTTAAACAAATGAGACAAAAATATTATACTTGGTCATTTATTTATTGAGGAAAATGATCCAATATTACATCTGTAAGTGGCAAAAGTATGTGAACCTCTAGGATTAGCCGTTAATTTGAAGGTGAAATTAGAGTCAGGTGTTTTCAATCAATGGGATGACAATCAGGTGTGAGTGGGCACCCTGTTTTATTTAAAGGACAGGGATCTATCAAAGTCTGATCTTCACAACACATGTTTGTGGAAGTGTTTCATGGCACAAACAAAGGAGATTTCTGAGGACCTCAGAAAAAGCGTTGTTGATGCTCATCAGGCTGGAAAAGGTTACAAAACCATCTCTAAAGAGTTTGGATTCCACCAATCCACAGTCAGACAGATTGTGTACAAATGGAGGAAATTCAAGACCATTGTTACCCTCCCCAGGAGTTGTCGACCAACAAAGATCACTCCAAGAGCAAGGCGTGTAATAGTCAGCGAGGTCACAAAGGACCCCAGGGTAATTTCCAAGCAACTGAAGGCTTCTCTCACATTGGCTAATGTTAATGTTCATGAGTCCACCATCAGGAGAACACTGAACAACAATGGTGTGCATGGCAGGGTTGTAAGGAGAAAGCCACTGCTCTCCAAAAAGAACATTGTTGCTTGTGGAAGTTTGCTAAAGATCATATCGACAAGCCAGAAGGCTATTGGAAAAATGTTTTGTGGACGGATGAGACCAAAATAGAACTTTTTGGTTTAAATGAGAAGCGTTATGTTTGGAGAAAGGAAAACACTGCATTCCAGCATAAGAACCTTATCCCATCTGTAAAACATGGTGGTGGTAGTATCATGGTTTGGGCCTGTTTTGCTGCATCTGGGCCAGGACGGCTTGCCTTCACTGATGGAACAATGAATTCTGAATTATACCAGCGAATTCTAAAGGAAAATGTCAGGACATCTGTCCATGAACTGAATCTCAAGAGAAGGTGGGTCATGCAGCAAGACAACGACCCTAAGCACACGTGTCGTTCTACCAAAGAATGGTTAAAGAAGAATAAAGTTAATGTTTTGGAATGGCCAAGTCAAAGTCCTGACCTTAATCCAATGGAAATGTTGTGGAAGGACCTGAAGCGAGCAGTTCATGTGAGGAAACCCACCAACATCCCAGAGTTGAAGCTGTTCTGTACGGAGGAATGGGCTAAAATTCCTCCAAGCCAGTGTGCAGGACTGATCAACAGTTACCGGAAACGTTTAGTTGCAGTTATTGCTGCACAAGGGGGTCACATCAGAGACTGAAAGCAAAGGTTCACATACTTTTGCCACTCACAGATATGTAATATTGGATCATTTTCCTCAATAAATAAATGACCAGGAATAATATTTTTGCCTCATTTGTTTAACTGGGTTCTCTTTATCTACTTTTAGGACTTGTGTGAAAATCTGATTATGTTTTTGGTCATATTTATGCAGAAATGTAGAAAATTCTAAAGGGTTCACAAACTTTCAAGCACCACTGTATGTACACTCTAGTGCTTTACAATTAAAAAATACAAACAAACAATAATTGTACTCTAAGTCTAAAATCACTACAGAATAAAAATACATTAAGAAATCATTAATTTTCAATAAACAATTCAGAATCTACAGTAAGAAGCATAAGCTGATTTAAATAAGAAGGTTTTCAATTGCTTCTTGAAATTGTTAATGTTTACACGTTATATTAAATGAAGTCTATATACCACAGAATTGTTAAATTCCTAAATCTGATTGGCCAGAAAGGTTTTAATTAATTTTCTGTCACAGCAGCTCTGTCAGCAGCTCTGACTTAAATAAGCTTATTTTAATCCATCGATATTTCTACACTAACATCTTACACTCGGACCTGTATAGCAGATACGCCACATAAAGAAATAACAACAGGTGTAATTGTTGATATGAAGTTTTCTGCAAGGAGATGTTTATTTAGCATTTTTTGGAAGGTCAGGGTTCGTAAAGATCAGAGCTAAAGCTGTAACTTTAGGTTTTCTGACACAGGAGAATCTTTAGGACAGAGAGTCGAACAACTTCTCAGTAGCATGACAAGCTGTGTTTTTCTTTTTTTGTCTTATTAACTTCAAGAGTTAAAAGTTGTAATGCCCTGTATGTTGGCCTCAGCCAGTCTTCAATTTTACGTCTTCAACTTGTACAGAACGCTGCGGCCCGATTTTTTTAACAAGCACGTCTAGACGTGAACACATTACTCCTGTGTTGTCGTCACTCCATTGGCTTCCAGTCTGTTTTAGAATTGATTTTAAACTTCTGTTTGTTTTTAATGCCATCAATGGCCTGGCTCCCTCTTACTTGTCTGAGATTTTAACTATTCGTGATCATGGTAGGGCCCTGCGTTCTTCAGGTCAGCTTCTGTTAGAAGTTCCAAGGTCGAGATATAAACAGTGGGATGATCGTTCTTTTGCTGTAGCTGCTCCCAGACTGTGGAACAATCTGCCCCCCGACATTCGCACCACTATTGATCCCGGCCTTTTTAAATCAAAGTTGAAGACCTACTTTTTTAGATTGGCATGCAATCCTGACTAGGGGAGTCTTGTTTTTGAGGGGTGCTTCGTTTCGTCTGTTTTATTTCATGCACTTCTGAAAGGCTTTTGGTAATCTGTAGCACGGTGGCACCTTCCGCAGTTAAAACCTGTGTTTTTATGTGTTTTGGTGTTCTGTTTTATGGCTTTGATGTAAAGCACTTTGGGTACCTTTTGGTTATTGTAAAGGGCTATATAAATAAAATTTGATTGATTGATTGATTGATTGATTGATTGAAGAGTGTAAAATGAGAGAAGTCTCATTCTCATCTCATTGTCTCTAGCCGCTTTATCCTTCTACAGGGTCGCAGGCAAGCTGGAGCCTATCCCAGCTGACTACGGGCGAAAGGCGGGGTACACCCTGGACAAGTCGCCAGGTCATCACAGGGCTGACACATAGACACAGACAACCACTCACACTCTCATTCACACCTACGCTCAATTTAGAGTCACCAGTTAACCTAACCTGCATGTCTTTGGACTGTGGGGGAAACCGGAGCACCCGGAGGAAACCCACGCGGACACGGGGAGAACATGCAAACTCCGCACAGAAAGGCCCTCGCCGGCCCCGGGGCTCGAACCCAGGACCTTCTTGCTGTGAGGCGACAGCGCTAACCACTACGCCACCGTGCCGCCCTAAAATGAGAGAAGTTGGTGAAGAAATGACTGTTTATATCTGCTATAAATAATAATATGAACTGTGTTGTTTAGCTGACATTACACAACATTAAATGTAACTATAAACGGATAGAATGAACAAAGTGTCAGTCTTTAATTAGGCATGTCAGATGAAAATTCTAATTCAATCGAAATTGCTTGAAACCGGTCTCATTGATTTCAGAATTGAATGCAGAACAACATACTTTTTTGCAGAATTAAAAATAGGTTTATCCGTTCTTGAGATATTACAAATCAAAGATTGAAAAAATGGCTTAATTTTTAGAAAACTGCTATAATATTCTGTATGAGGATCACATGGTCCAAAATAGGCTTCATTAACCAATGAGATCAAATGTTTTTTCTTCATAACTTTTCTATTTTTCAAGATATTTACATGGAAATTGGCAGGCACATAGATGGTTGTATACCGAATACAAAGTTTGAAAAATGAGTAAAAACAGATGATACAAATTAGTATTTAATTAGTATTAATTATGCTAATTAGATAAAAATGTTAAATCGGTACACTCAATAAAAAAGTAATAAAACATTATTTCTAATACACTTTTTTGTGCTCTGTAGGGCTTTGTATTTCTCAAAAGTAGGGCCTACTAGTGTTTATATTAAAGAATATAAATGATAATATTCACAGCTTTCAAGGCTAACCTCGAAAAAACTGTGCGGTCCACATCCAATAAACAATTCCAGTTAATTGAGTTGAAATTGGCACTCGCGTTTCTGACTTCTAGTTTTTTAAAATATCATTCCGATCACTAAGATCTCAATATTTTTTCATCAAAACAACTACAGTTATATTCTAAAATAGTTATTTGTTTACATGAATCAGTTTGATTTAAAAAAAAAAGTAGGTAAAGCTATGAAAACTCACTTCAAAGTCTCCCGTGAAGCATAACATCAAAACTAGCTGACGGAAAATTTTGCTGAATACTTCATCAGAAACAGTGAGAGCGAGAGAACATCCCTATAAAAGTTACCTGATTGATATTCACAAGTAATCCAGTCGAAAACCGATCAGAAGAAAGAGATCCTGACCACTTTCCCGTGACTCAAAAAGAAAAGTCACGCGAGCAGAGAGTGCACTCTGTTGTACCAACTTCAACCTGCTGTTACTCCCAAACTACTGAACAGATCTTAACGAGATAAATTTCTTTGGGAAGCAGAGATTATAAGCTTTTTAATGATAGTATTCACGATATAAAATATTCAAGAGTTAAGCAATAACAGGTTTGGAAACTTAGATGAGCGTCTGCATGAACAGTTTTCACAGCACGGCCAGCGAGCGTCTGATATGCCTCCGTTTAATAAATGAAAAATGTAAGCATTGACAAATTGCTGTGGTATAAGAGGAATACAGCACTTTGGTACATGCCGTTATTGGGAAAGAATCAACTTCCGGGTGGTGAATCAGCCCTTGGTTTCACCTTATATATTATTTTCTAATAACAGCACATGTTTAAAGTTCAAGTGAAGCACAATACATTAAGTACACAAAAGAGTACAGAGAAGCTTAATTACTTGTTTCATTACATATGACTAATGAAACAAGCAATAAAAGTTAACCGTGAATATTTGACTGTCTGTGCTATACTGATGAGTCTGGAGATGCTAAATTAGGCTTGATACAATCTCTTTGACTCCATCCATCCATTATCTCTAGCCGCTTTATCCTGTCCTACGGGGTCGCAGGCAAGCTGGAGCCTATCCCAGCTGACTACGGGCGAAAGGCGGGGTGCACCCTGGACAAGTCGCCAGGTCATCACAGGGCCGACACAGAGACAAACAACCATTCACACTCACATTCACACCTACGGTCAATTTAGAGCCACCAGTTAGCCCAGTGGTTCCCAAAGTGGGAGGCGCACCCCCCAGGGGGGGCACAGAGCCATTGCGGGGGGGGCGCGGATGGAATGAATGAATGAATCAATCAATCAATAAATTACACTGCTAGCATAACATGGCGAAGTTTTTGGCGGGGGGCGCGGGGCTCCCACGTAAACGCAAATCAGAGGATGAAGCATCGCCAAATGTGCTTCCAAAGCAAGTTCATTCCAAGGCAAAGACAAGAAAATATGACGACACATATCTTGTCTTTGGCTTCACCTGTACAACGGTGGGTAATGAGGCGAGACCGCAGTGTGTTGTCTGTCTTAAAGTGCTAGCTTGTGACAGCTTGAAGCCGAACAAGCTAAGACGCCACTTGGAGACAAAACATCCAGAGCACAAAGACAAGCCAGTTGAGTTTTTCAGACACAAACTCGTAAACTGCCGTGCTCAACAGTCTCTATTTACTAAAGCTGCATCCGTGCCGGCAAATGCTCAACTCGTCTCATATAAAGTTGCCTACCGAGTGGCACAGTGTAAAAAGCTGCACACAATAGCGGAGGAATTAGTACTTCCCTGTGGTATGGACATGGTATCAACTATGCTTGATGACACTGCAGCCAGCAAACTAAGGGCTATTCGTCTGTCCAACAACACCATCGGCAGGCGCATTTATGACATGTCAAAAGACATAGAGGAGCAGCTTAATGACAAAGTGCGTGACAGTGGCTTTTCTCTTCAGATGGATGAAGCCACTGACAGTAACAAAGACTGTTTATTAATTACTTACGTCAGATTCATAGATGGAGATGACATGAGGGAGGAATTGCTTTTCTGCAAAAAAGTTACTGGCAGAGCCACAGCAGAAGAACTGTTTAAAATCATTGACTCTTACTTGAAAGAGGCCAACCTGAAATGGGAGGACTGTGTGGGGATCTGCACTGACGGGGCGCAGACTATGGCTGGGAAACGGGCAGGGCTGCAAGCGCTCATCAAGCGCGTCTCCCCCGATGTGCAGTGGACGCACTGCATGATACACCGCGAAGCACCGGCATCTAAACAGCTGAGTCCTGAGCTGAATGATATAATGACCGACGTCATTGCCACCGTCAACTACATCAAAACACGACCTGTCAAAGCCCGGATTTTTTCGGCACTGTGCGAGGAAATGGGCTCCGACCACACAGCGAGTCCCGATGGCTGTCACGTGGGAAGGTGCTGTCCAGGGTCTTTGAACTGCCAGATGAAATCCGCATCTTTTTGAAGGAAGAGGGCAATGATCTTGCCCACAAATTTTACTGTAACAAGTTCCTCATGAAACTTGCATACCTCAGTGACATGTTTCTGAAACTCAGTGAAGTGAATTTGCAGTTGCAGGGCACAAATACACACCTCCCACATCTGGCAGATAAAATCACATCATTCACCAGAAAACTTGAGATGTGGCTGCAGCGAGTGAAGGTTGGAAATGTGGACTCATTTGAGAACCTGAAATCCTTCATTGAAGACAACAAACTGCAGAACACAGCGATCCCATGCATGAAAGCACACATCTCTGCCCTTCAGAACCATTTCCAGAAATATTTCCTGATGCAGGATCCCAAAGAATATGACTGGATCCGTGACCCCTTCAGTGCAACACCACCTGCCGACTCCAGCACGTCAGAGGAGGGACAGTTCATTGATGTCACCTCTGATTCGACAATGAGGCTGCAGTTTCAGTCAAAGACACTGGCTGCATTTTGGATTGGAGTGGAGAAAGATTACCCACTGCGAGGTAAGAGAGCCCTGGCCATACTTCTTCCTTTTGCCACATCCTACCTATGTGAGAGAGGTTTTTCTGCTGTGGCCTCAATCAAGACAAAATACAGATCAAAGCTGGACATTGAAAATGAACTCAGAGTGGCAATCTCAAAACTCATCTCATCTCATTATCTCTAGCCACTTTATCCCTCTACAGGGTCGCAGGCAAGCTGGAGCCTATCCCAGCTGACTACGGGCGAAAGGCGGGGTACACCCTGGACAAGTCGCCAGGTCATCACAGGGCTGACACATAGACACAGACAACCATTCACACTCACATTCACACCTACGGTCAATTTAGAGTCACCAGTTAACCTAACCTGCATGTCTTTGGACTGTGGGGGAAACCGGAGCACCCGGAGGAAACCCACGCGGACACAGGGAGAACATGCAAACTCCGCACAGAAAGGCCCTCGCCGACCCCGGGGCTCGAACCCAGGACCTTCTTGCTGTGAGGCGACAGCGCTAACCACTACACCACCGTGCCGCCCCAATCTCAAAACTGCAACCCAGATTTGAGAAGATCTGCAGCATGAAGCAGGCCCACACCAGTCACTGAAAAGATGCGAGGATTAAAGGTGTCATTTTTGCACAACAAATCTTTAGGTTTTTGTTTTTTTCTTCTCAGGGAGTTGGTCATGTTTTAAAACCCATTTTTGCAGAGAGGCAATGTTTGAAAACTGCATTGATAACAATGTTGAATATTAAAAAAAGAAACCTGTTACACAGTTAAGGTGCTTGAAAACAGTTATACTTAAAATAATTATATTGCAACCTGTAGTTTATGGCAGTTTACTTTTATTTGTTCAAAAAAGGTTGAGGTTTGTATTAATAAACTGCAATGGAGTCTGAAAACAAAATATGTGTATGTGTGTCCTGTTTATCTTTTTTTTTTCTCTTTTTGTCTGAGGGGGCCCAAAAATGTTCTTATCTACCAAAGGGGGGCCCAGCAGAAAAAGTTTGGGAACCACTGAGTTAAGCAATAACAGGTTTGGAAACTTAGATGAGCGTCTGCATGAACGGTTTTCACAGCACGGCCAGCGAGCGTCTGATATGCCTCCTTTAATAAATGAAAAATGTAAGCATTGACAAATTGCTGTGGTATAAGAGGAATACAGCACTTTGGTACATGCCGTTATTGGGAAAGAATCAACTTCCGGGTGGTGAATCAGCCCTTGGTTTCACCTTATATATTATTTTCTAATAACAGCACATGTTTAAAGTACAAGTGAAGCACAATACATTAAGTACACAAAAGAGTACAGAGAAGCTTAATTACTTGTTTCATTACATATGACTAATGAAACAAGCAATAAAAGTTAACCGTGAATATTTGACTGTCTGTGCTATACTGATGAGTCTGGAGATGTTAAATTAGGCTTGAAACAATCTCTTTGACTCCATCCATCCATTATCTGTAGCCGCTTTATCCTGTTCTACAGGGTCGCAGGCAAGCTGGAGCCTATCCCAGCTGACTACGGGCAAGAGGCGGGGTACACCCTGGACAAGTCGCCAGGTTATCGCAGAGACAAACAACCATTCACACTCACATTCACACCTACGGTCAATTTAGAGTCACCAGTTAACCTAACCTGTATGTCTTTGGACTGTGGGGGAAACCGGAGCACCCGGAGGAAACCCACGTGGACACGGGGAGAACATGCAAACTCCACACAGAAAAGCTCTCGCCGGCTGCTGGGCTCGAACCCAGGACCTTCTTGCTGTGAGGCGAGAAGGTCCTGAAACCACTACAAGAAACCACTACACCACCGTACTGCCTCTCTTTGACTCTAAATACACAATTTAAATCGAAAACATGACTGTATTTTGGATCTAATTTGAATGTAATTTAAGAACAAACACAACTGTTGCGTATTATCCTTATTATAACTGTTACCACATACCTTTAAAAAGAAAGATCTGTATCCTGTTTTAAATATGTTTAGTTCCTTTTCATTTATTTCTTTTTTTTTTTTTCTTTTTTTAATTCCAGTGTTTCACTTTTGGCCAATCTTCCAGAAGACAAGCTGACTAAGATTGTCGATTGCCTGGAGGTGGTAAGTAAAGATCTTATCTCTATTCTTGATATTCTCCTGAACACAAATAAATCCTTGCACCTCCCATCAATGACCTTTGTGTTGGAGAGTGTAGGCATTACGTCTGTCATCTCCTGGGCCGGTAGATTGTTATCATAATTATTTGACATATTGTTGCCATAATTATTTAACTTGGGCCGCGTTAAGTGTTTCTGATTTGAAGGTTAAGGGTAGAAATGTGGCACAGTCTGTGCTTTGTTAACGATCTGTTGGACAGCTGATCCGGGCTGCTGATAGATTTATTTCAAGTCTCTCTGAGGGGGCCAAAGAGAACCTTTCTAAAAGAGTGTGGGCTTTGTCAGCTTTGTGTCAAATAACCCCATTCATGTTCCCCACCTTCTGAAAATACTTCAAGGACATTCCTCTTGATCACGTGTCTCCGGGTTCGAATGGGAGAATTTTGTTATTTAATCATTCTGATGGACTTGATTATATTCCTTCCCAAAGGGATGGGAAGCAATGTAACTCAATAGTGTTGCAGATGTTTCGTACTGCGAAATGCATCTAATATGGAGCTCTATCATGAAACAGTGAGGAAAGGAATGTGGTGAGAGAGGCTTGGATTGGACAAATGTTTCACCATTCCTGGTATAAAGAGGTCCGGGGCTTTTTTGGATGAAATGACCGTAGAGCCGAGCCAGGAGGACACGTGGATGGATCATGAATAAATTGATAGGAATCACACTCTTGAGAGAATGACTCAAACTGGCTTTCTGACTTACAAGAGACTATAACTGGTCTCTAATGTTCACCACAAATATGCAAGCAATATTAATCACGATCGGCGCTGACGTATAGCTTGGAAGCTGTCCAGGTTCACTTCAGAGATATGCACCTCTGACTGAGAGAGACCAACATGTATTAGGTAATGCTGATGTAATTTAGTGTGAATGTCGGAGTGTAAACATACATTTATTGTCCTGGAATAATGTTCCTTTTAACAACTCGCTGCCAGGGATGTGATCAGTGTCCACTTCAGACTCATCACACCAGGCAGCTTCCTGACAGGAAATCTATTTGTAGGCAGCATTTTATTTTCAGTCAGTTACGGAAAACGAGATTTAAGTACAATTTTTTTAAAAGGTCTTGAATCACTTATGCAGCTGAGTGTTTAAGCCAGAATGTTCACGTTTAGTAGTTTGTAATATTAACCATTAGATACTTTTATTATTTAAGTGTTTGATGAAAGATGCTTTGTAATTTTAACCATAAAATATGATAGTTTGTAATATTATATTATTGTAATTATTGTATTGCATCAAGGACGGCACAGTGGTGTAGTGGTTAGCGCTGTCGCCTCACAGCAAGAAGGTTCTGGGTTCGAGCCCAGCGGCCGGCAAGGGCCTTTCTGTGTGGAGTTTGCATGTTCTCCCCGTGTCCGCGTGGGTTTCCTCCAGGTGCTCCGGTTTCCCCCGCAGTCCAAAGACATGCAGGCTAGGCTAATTGGTGGCTCTAAATTGACTGTGAGTGTGAATGGTTGTTTGTCTCTATGTGTCAGCCCTGCGATAACTTGGTGACTTGTCCAGGGTGTACCCCGCCTCTCACCCATAGTCAGCTGGGATAGGCTCCAGCTTTCCTGTGACCCTGTAGAACAGGATAAGTGGCTACAGATAATGGATGGATGTATTGTATTGTAATTATTATTATATAGTTTGTAATATTAACCATTAGGTACTTTTATGATTTAAATGTTTGATGAAAGATGCTTTAATACTGGCATAAAGCTTTAATACTATCAATTCATTCATTTTATGATCTGAAATTTGATTAAGGTATGAATGAGTGTGTGTGTGTGTGTAGTTTGTGCCCTATGATGGACTAGCCTCCAGGATGTACAGTTAGGTCCATAAATATTTGGACAGCGACAACATTTTTCTAATTTTGGTTCTGTACATTACCACAATGAATTTTGAACAAAACAATTCAGATGCAGTTGAAGTTCAGACTTTCAGCTTTAATTCAGTGGGTTGAACAAAATGATTGCATAAAAATGTGAGGAACTAAAGCATTTTTTAAACACAATCCCTTCATTTCAGGGGCTCAAAAGTAATTGGACAAATTAAATAATTGTAAATAAAATGTTCATTTCTAATACTTGGTTGAAAACCCTTTGTTGGCAATGACTGCCTGAAGTCTTGAACTCATGGACATCACCAGACGCTGTGTTTCCTCCTTTTTAATGCTCTGCCAGGCCTTTACTGCAGCGGTTTTCAGTTGCTGTTTGTTTGTGGGCCTTTCTGTCTGAAGTTTAGTCTTTAACAAGTGAAATGCTGCTCAATTGGGTTGAGATCAGGTGACTGACTTGGCCATTCAAGAATATTCCACTTCTTTGCTTTAATAAACTCCTGGGTTGCTTTGGCTTTATGTTTTGGGTCATTATCCATCTGTATTATGAAACGCCGACCAATCAGTTTGGCTGGATTTGAGCACACAGCATGTCTCTGAATACCTCAGAATTCATCCGGCTGCTTCTGTCCTGTGTCACATCATCAATAAACACGAGTGACCCAGTGCCACTGGCAGCCATGCATGCCCAAGCCATCACACTGCCTCCACCGTGTTTTACAGATGATGTGGTATGCTTTGGATCATGAGCTGTACCACGCCTTCACCATACTTTTTTCTGTCCATCATTCTGGTAGAGGTTGATCTTGGTTTCATTCTTCCAGAACTGTGCTGGCTTTTTTAGATGTTTTTTAGCAAAGTCCAATCTAGCCTTTTTATTCTTGAGGCTTATGAGTGGCTTGCACTGTGCAGTGAACCCTCTGTATTTACTTTCATGCAGTCTTCTCTTTATGGTAGGTTTGGATATTGATACGCCTACCTCCTGGAGAGTGTTGTTCACTTGGTTGGCTGTTGTGAAGGGGTTTCTCTTCACCATGGAAATTATTCTGCAATCATCCACCACTGTTGTCTTCTGTAGGCATCCAGGTCTTTTTGCATTGATGAGTTCACCAGTTCTTTCTTTCTTTCTTTCTTTCTTTCTTTCTTTCTTTCTTTCTTTCTTTCTTTCTTTCTTTCTTTCTTTCTTTCTTTCTTTCTTTCTTTCTTTCTTTCTTTCTTTCTTTCTTTCTTTCTTTCTTTCTTTCTTTCTTTCTTTCTTTCTTTCTTTCTTTCTTTCTTTCTTTCTTTCTTTCTTTCTTTCTTTCTTTCTTTCTTTCTTTCTTTCTTTCTTTCTCAGGATGTACCAAACTGTAGATTTTGCCACTCCTAATATTGTAGCAATTTCTTGGATGGGTTTTTTCTGTTTTCGCAGCTTAAGGATGGCTTGTTTCACCTGCATGGAGAGCTCCTTTGACCGCATGTTTTCTTCACAGCAAAATCTTCCAAATGCAAGCACCACACCTCAAATCAACTCCAGGCCTTTTATCTGTTTAATTGAGAATGCCGTAACGAAGGAATTGCCCACACCTGCCCATGAAATAGCCTTTAAGTCAATTGTCCAATTACTTTTGGTCCCTTTAAAAACAGGGTGGCACATGTTAAGGAGCTGAAACTCCTAAACCCTTCATCCAATTTTAATGTGGATACCCTCAAATGAAAGCTGAAAGTCTGGACTTTATGTCCATGTCTATTATATAACTATAACTTGAATATGTTTCAGTAAACAGGTAAAAAAACAAAATTTGTATCAGTGTCCAAATATATATGGACCTAACTGTATTCCCACCTCATGCCCAGCATTCCTTGGACAGGATTCACCACGATGGTGACCAGCATAAAGCTGTTTCTGAAGATAAATAAATGAGATACTAGCAACCTCCAAATACAAACCACTTACTAACAACAGCAGCTAAATATTGTCAGCAATTTAATCCCTTTACAGATAAGCTATTTATGCAGAATCATATAAAGTGAAACACAGAGATCCCTGTCTGGAAGCTGTCTCCTTTATCTCCAGGAAAGTCTTCGAAGTGGGAAAAGTCTGAGCCACAAACTGATGATAGAAGATAGCTGTGACTGATCAAATCGAATGTTCTTTCTGGTGAAACAAAGGGATTTGAACATGTCTGACTTGAAGAACTCACATCTGTCTGTCTGGTTCCTTTTATCTGTATGATAAGAATAGTCATTTTCTCTATTCCAAGGATTGTCAATAAGATAGTGATGGATGGTAAAATTGGTTAAGCTGAGTTATAATTGTTAATATCGTTTCGATTATCTCTATTACAGGTCATTTTGGGTCATGTCTCTAACTAATCACAGTCTGAACTCATGTTTCAACTAATCACATAATTAGTTATCTGCAGTGTTATCTACAGTGGTAATTCATAAGAATATCCCTCTGTTTAAAGGGGCAATGTGTAAGAATTTTAGTTTAAAACATTCAAAAAAACAAACTAAAATTATCAACAGTAGGTGAAGAGATAACAGTTTTGATGTTATGTCAAAGATGTCTACGAGGGTAAGTCAAAAAGTTCTAAGACAGATGTTATAATTTCTAAAGGTGTGAAAGACAACCCCCAGAATTCTACAAAGAAGGAATTCTCCGAGGGCGGCACGGTGGTGTAGTGGTTAGCACTGTCGCCTTACAGCAAGAAGGTCCTGGGTTCGAGCCCAGTGGCCAGTGAGGGCCTTTCTGTGTGGAGTTTGCATGTTCTCCCCGTGTCCGCGTGGGTTTCCTCCAGGTGCTCCGGTTTCCCCCGCAGTCCAAAGACATGCAGGTTAGGCTGTAGATTGTGAGTCTGAATGGTTGTTTGTCTCTGTGTCAGCCTGGCGACTTGTCCAGGGTGTACCCCGCCTCTTGGCCATAGTCAGCTGGGATAGGCTCCAGCTTTCCTGCGACCCTATAGAACAGGATAAGTGGCTACAGATACTGGATGGAATTCTCTGATGGAAACACCGCTTGCAGAAGTGTTTAGACTTAAATGGAGTATATGTAGAGAAATAGCTTTGTTGTTTTCATAAATAAAGATTTTTTTTTTCAATTTGTCTTAGAACTTTTTGACTTACCCTTGTATGTATCTTCTGAAGTTAGCATGCTAACCAGCTAGGCTCGAGACAGGATGGACCATTCATCATGTAATACCACTTTGTACATCAAGAGGCGATAGTGAGTCATTGTGGATCCAGTCTTCCCTCAGTCCACCACGAGAGGAGAATAAGAATGCCCATGATGTCGCTGTACGCAGAAATCACTGCCAGCTACATATACATTAGTCTCTCAGCTATCTTTTAACAGACCGCTGAAAACGAAGGATGTTTTTGTAACAGCATGTTGTATTTTTGGAGAAGGGAAAAAAGAAAAAAAGGGACTCTATGAGGAGAAACTGAATCGCAATGCCAAGTAACAGTATTTGTACAATCAAAGCACAAAACAACAACCAAAGTCTGGATTACAGACCATCCGTCTGTAATCACATACCCAGACATTGTAAACTATCTTGTTTTTGGACTGAATGCATATACCTTCCATAAGTTTAAAAGTTACAAATCCCTAGGCGCTCATGAACAGTTTTGCAGTGGTTGGGTACAAGATCTGCTAATGCCAGTCACAAGCTGGTAAACTGCGAGAGCACAGTGTCATACTGGCAAAGGGAAGGTGACAGACACTCCTCTTTTTGGCCCAATTATTAAATCAAACAAAATACAAAACTTTTAAAAAACACTCAGCTAGTGTTGTTTTACTCGAGACCGGTCTTGGTCTCAAGACCACTTTTTGAAGGTCTTGGTCTCGTCTCAGAATCGACTGCATTTTTACTCGGCCTTGTCTCAGTTTCAGACATAGAGGACTTGGGATTTTATTTCAAGACCAGTCAAGACCACAGCTGTGGGGATTTCACTACATTGTCTGATTTATTTGTTCACATCGTTACTGTGATTGGATGTAAAATTTCTTGCTTCAAATGTGACCAATAACATGACTCATTGCTAATTTGAAATTTTTCTTCCTGTTAACAGCCGTCATCCTTCCCCCTTCACACACACTGGTCTGGTCCTGGTCTTGACTCGGCCTCAACCCTTCAAAGTCTTGGTCTTGTCTTGTTCTTGATACGCTTTGGTCTTGGTCATGACTTGGTCTTGGTTTTGATGATCTTGACTACAGCACTACACTCAGCTATATGATTATGTGACTATATGATGATATGATTCAGTCATAGGCCATGGGTTTGATCAGTTGCATTATTAATACAAAAAGTTACATACCTATCATGTCGTGAGTTGTAGCATTCTCATGAATTGCTGTGGCTGTTTTCTTGCTAAAACCTGAGCTAAGCAAATTATAACATACGCTATTGACTGACGGCACAAGTCAAGGTAATAAGATAGCGGTGTTATCTTGACCAGCTCTCAGAGATTCAGCAGTTTGACTGAATTTTGCATATTCTTGCCCTGCTGTTAGTTAGTAGTTGGCTTTTTTAATAATTTATTACCGTAAAGTTAAATTGGATGAACCCAGTAGTGGATCAGCTAAAAAATAGCTTTACGTTATATTCAGTGAGTGATAATTCGATGAGAGTGGTGGTGCATTTGGGGCTAATGGAGAGGAGGGACTATGCATTTCCTTATTTCTTATGATTGGGTGGACACCCCAACTTTCTGGTGATATACTGCCCTGCATTTGTTTGGAACATGGAGTATGAATTGATGGCCAATTCTTACACATTGCCTCTTTAAAGGGACGGTTTCAGGGTTGTCTCTGAAAAACAGGAATTTAGCTCTGAAAATAAAGAAATTACTGGATTACTCAGTTTGAATAAATTGTATGTTTCAACTGCTGATTGTCAAAGTATATACAGTACTTTGCTTACTAATGACAAGTGATATTAAGAGAAAAATTGTATAATGAATGCCAGCCAACAGCCATGAACCTCATTTCACTCTGCACATGCTGAGATGTCAACCATAGGTGCATTTGATTATATCCACACAATTTTAGCTTACGTATTTTTATTCTACATAATTTCATTGTGTACCTCTGAGTGAAAGATTGCAGCCTTCCTGTATACTCCTTTGAGAATATCTCTACAGGAACACAACAAGACTGACTCAACAGGAAATCAATAGCTAAATAAGATCTCCTTTGTACTTCCTCATTAGGAGTATTATGACAAAGGCGACTATGTCATCCGGGAGGGAGAGGAAGGGAACACGTTCTATATCATTGCCAATGGAAAGGTAAAAGCATCACTGCACACATAATGGATTTAATTCAAGATTCTGCATTATCAGATGTTAGCAGTTTGTGCATAATCTCCACCTTGCTAGAACTAGTTTTAACCTGTATTTTAGGAAAAATCTTTAGCCAATCCCAATGTTTTAGTCCGTCTCCTTAAATATTAAACTACACTACCGTTCAAAAGTTTGGGGTCACTTTGAAATGTCCTTATTTTTGAAAGAAAAGCACTGTTCTTTTCAATGAAGATCACTTTAAACTAATCAGAAATCCACTCTATACATTGCTAATGTGGTAAATGACTATTCTAGCTGCAAATGTCTGGTTTTTGGTGCAATATCTCCATAGGTGTATAGAGGCCCATTTCCAGCAACTCTCACTCCAGTGTTCTAATGGTACAATGTGTTTGCTCATTGCCTCAGAAGGCTAATGGATGATTAGAAAACCCTTGTACAATCATGTTAGCACAGCTGAAAACAGTTTTGCTCTTTAGAGAAGCTATAAAACTGACCTTCCTTTGAGCAGATTGAGTTTCTGGAGCATCACATTTGTGGGGTCGATTAAATGCTCAAAATGGCCAGAAAAATCTCTTGACTATATTTTCTATTCGTTTTACAACTTATGGTGGTAAATAAAAGTGTGACTTTTCATGGAAAACACAAAATTGTCTGGGTGACCCCAAACTTTTGAATGGTAGTGTATCTCGCTGAAATCTGGATTTTTACCCAAAAAGGACCCCTAAGATGGTTTTCTCTATGGTCACTTTCCCTCAACACCACTACATTGGGGCTGTAGAGGAAATGTGTGTCCATTTCTGTGGGAGGTAGAGCATGTTGAGATAAATCAGTAACCTGACACTACAGGGGTTAAGAGACAGAGGTCTCCTTTGGGAAGTAACAGGAACTGTTTATCATGAGCTACCCGGTCATGGATCCCCCAGCGGGCCCCCACCATAGCTGCAACACCGACTGCAATGGCGAGGACAGATGTTTTTTTCTGAGTGTTTTAAGTGCCGGAAATGATGCTTCTCGTCAGGCTGTCGCCACCCTGTCCAAGACGTCGTGTTGGGAATAAGCCCATTAGTGTTAGCCACCAAAAAGCTGCCTATTAGGTCAAGAGGGTCAGCTGTGGATCACTTTACAAGAGGAATTGTCTGTCTAATCATGGATTGAGAGGAAAGACCCGGAAGTTCAGAACAGTGACTTTGGAGTAAATTTGATATACAATCACAGGCATTGGTTAATAACTGCATGATCACTGTTTTTTGTGTTGTGACAATGTTTTGAGCAGTTGGATTCAAAATGAAAGAACGCTTATGATCTCCAGCTATGATCTCTAGCTTTCTAGACGGTTTTCAGCCCACGCATGGATGTGGCCATATAATGGTGGAACAGTTTTCAACTGCAAATCATTAATTAGTATTAATGGATCACGATTAATCACTTATGTTTTATGAATTACCGTAAATTATGGACTAAACAATATGTTCTCCATATGTCATACTGTATTTATGTGATCCTGCTCAGATTAAAGTGACCCAAAGCACTAAGGATCACAAGGAGCCCCAGGTCATCAATACTTTACAGAAAGGTGATTACTTTGGAGAAAAGGCACTCATCAGGTAACACTTTTTTCTTCATAATCTTATGCCGCACATAAGATACTTTCAGGTACTCGCTGATAATAGCAGTTTACATTCATGATTAATGATTAATTAAGGTGATTCTTCCTTCCAGTGAAGCCAGAATGAGATTTCAAACAGCCCTTGGGTTGTGTTAGAATTACAGACATGACGTAATTTGCTCTATTTTGCAGTGATGACGTCAGGTCAGCTAATATCATAGCAGATGAGGATGGTGTTGAATGCCTCGTCATTGACAGGGAGTAAGAACACACAGCCTTTTTACCTCTTATTAACGTGTAGGTTGAATTTGTTCACTAATACCTTTTATTATTCTCTTCCCAGAACATTCACGCAAACTGTCGGCACTTTTGATGAACTTAAGAAATACCTTCAAGGCTATGTTGACACTTTAGCCCGTGATGACAAGAAGAGAAATGCAAAGTGAGTGGCGCAAGTGTAAGGATGCGTTTTAAAAGTGTATGGCTGTTACAAGATGTAAGAACAAACATGGACAGTGTGTATAGTGTCCCAGCTTCAGACAGCATATATACAGAGAATAATGAGATATGTATACAAGCATTAGGTAGCAAGAGAACAGTCAGTTCTTGAAGTTGATGTGTTGGAAGCAGAAAAAATGGGCAAGTGTAAGGATCTGAGCGACTTTGACAAGGGCCAAATTGTGATGGCTAGATGACTGGGTCGGAGCATCTCCAAAGTGGCACATCTTGTGGGGTGTTCCCGGTATGCAGTGGCTAGTATCGACCAAACGTGGTCCAAGGAAGGACAACCAGTGAACCCGGGGTCATGGGTGTTGAAGGCTCACTGATTCACATGGGGCACAAAAGTTAGGTCATATGGTCCAATGAACAGTTTATAACTTCAACAAAACCGACTTGATGTTAAAACAGTTAAAATGTTATAATCATGCTATCTGTTATCACTCAAATGAGGATGGGTTCCCTTTTAAGTCTGGGTCCTCTTGAGGTTTCTTCCTCATGTCGTCTGAAGGAGTTTTTCCTTGCCACCGCTGCCACAGGCTTGCTGATTGGGGATAGACTAGGGATAAAATTAGCTCATGTTTAAAGTCACAAATTCTGTAAAGCTGCTTTGCGACAATGTCTGTTGTTAAAAGCGCTATAAAAATAAACTTGACTTGACTTGACAATCCCACAGAAGAACTACTGTCACACAAACTGCTGAAAAAGGTAATGCTGGCTAAAACAGAAAGGTGGTAGGTACCCACTGCATACCGGGAACAGTCCACAAGATGTGCCGATTTGGAGATGCTCAGACCCAATCATCTAGCCATCACAATTTGGCCTTTGCCAGTGTTGCTCAGATCCTTATGCTTGCCCATTTTTCCTGCTTCCAGCACATCAACTTCAAGAACTGACTGTTCTCTCCCTAATATATCCCACCCCTTGACAGGTGCCATTATGCCATTACAATGAGATAATAAATGTTATGCTATCCACTTTCACTGGATATGAGCAATCACATGCTCTGATTGGCTACTCCACTGCTAGGATATCAGCTCATATACCATGAGTAGAGAAAAACCAATTTTATAAGATGATTCCAAAAAAGTTGGGACAAAGTACAAATTGTAAATGAAAACGGAATGCAATGATGTGGAAGTTTCAAAATTCCATATTTTATTCAGAATAGAACATAGATGACATATATCAAATGTTTAAACTGAGAAAATGTATCATTTAAAGAGAAAAATTAGGTGATTTTTAAAATTTCATGACAACAACACATCTCAAAGTTGGGACAAGGCCATGTTTACCACTGTGAGACATCCCCTTTTCTCTTTACAACAGTCTGTAAACGTCTGGGGACTGAGGAGACAAGTTGCTCAAGTTTAGGGATAGGAATGTTAACCCATTCTTGTCTAATGTAGGATTCTAGTTGCTCAACTGTCTTAGGTCTTTTTTGTCGTATCTTCCGTTTTATGATGCGCCAAATGTTTTCTATGGGTGAAAGATCTGGACTGCAGGCTGGCCAGTTCAGTACCCGGACCCTTCTTCTACGCAGCCATGATGCTGTAATTGATGCAGTATGTGGTTTGGCATTGTCATGTTGGAAAATGCAAGGTCTTCCCTGAAAGAGACGTCGTCTGGATGGGAGCATATGTTGCTCTAGAACCTGGATATACCTTTCAGCATTGATGGTGTCTTTCCAGATGTGTAAGCTGCCCATGCCACACGCACTAATGCAACCCCATACCATCAGAGATGCAGGCTTCTGAACTGAGCGCTGATAACAACTTGGGTCGTCCTTCTCCTCTTTAGTCCGAATGACACGGCGTCCCTGATTTCCATAAAGAACCTCAAATTTTGATTCGTCTGACCACAGAACAGTTTTCCACTTTGCCACAGTCCATTTTAAATGAGCCTTGGCCCAGAGAAGACGTCTGCGCTTCTGGATCATGTTTAGATATGGCTTCTTCTTTGAACTATAGAGTTTTAGCTGGCAATGGCAGCTGGCAACGGCGGATAGCACAGTGAATTGTGTTCACAGATAATGTTCTCTGGAAATATTCCTGAGCCCATTTTGTGATTTCCAATACAGAAGCATGCCTGTATGTGATGCAGTGCCGTCTAAGGGCCCGAAGATCACGGGCACCCAGTATGGTTTTCCGGCCTTGACCCTTACGCACAGAGATTCTTCCAGATTCTCTGAATCTTTTGATGATATTATGCACTGTAGATGATGATATGTTCAAACTCTGCAATTTTACACTGTCGAATTCCTTTCTGATATTGCTCCACTATTTGTCGGCGCAGAATTAGGGGGATTGGTGATCCTCTTCCCATCTTTACTTCTGAGAGCCGCTGGCACTCCAAGATGCTCTTTTTATCCCCAGTCATGTTAATGACCTATTGCCAATTGACCTAATGAGTTGCAATTTGGTCCTCCAGCTGTTCCTTTTTTGTACCTTTAACTTTTCCAGCCTCTTATTGCCCCTGTCCCAACTTTTTTGAGATCTGTTGCTGTCATGAAATTTCAAATGAGCCAATATTTGGCATGAAATTTCAAAATGTCTCACTTTCGACAGTTGATATGTTGTCTATGTTCTATTGTGAATACAATATCAGTTTTTGTAAATTATTGCATTCCATTTTTATTTACAATTTGTACTTTGTCCCAACTTTTTTGGAATCGGGGTTGTGTGTGTGTATATATATAATATATATATATGTAATATTCCAATATCTCCTGTTCCACACTCCAGCCCAGTCGGTGGCAGTAATGTACCTTTAAATTGGTTTGCCAACCACCAAAAAAATCCTAAAGAAGAAGAACAAAATGGCAGAGCGTGTTGCTGAACCAACCGAGGATGAAATAAAAACTCTCCTCAAAAACAAACCCCCCAAAAAATAAAAAAAGGCAACAAAATATGGAATAAAAGTATTTGATGGTGAGAACGTATTTTTTTTTCCAAAAATTATTATTATAGTATTTTTCACAAATTGCGACTGTCATTTTGCTGGTTTGTTTACATTCTGAGTGGAAATGATTTTGTTGGAAGTTTTGTATAAAGTTTTATTCATCAAATTTGCAAAAAAAAAAATGCTCTGTTTCTCAAAATCCAGTGAATGTGGATAGAATAAAACAGTTATTCCACTCAGTCTCATCGTGCATGGCTTCTAGCCAACTTGGTGCTATGCGCCTTGTTGGCTATCAGCTCATGTACAACTCAATTTCGTGGAATAACTTAAATATTCACTTCACCTGTCAGTGGTCATAATGTTATGGCTGATTGGTGTATATTTGCAGGTATAATTCTAATTGTATTGCTATATGTACATGAATATATAAAACACATTCAAGGTTTGAGTAAGTATTCATGTTCAAAGACAACAATATTTGTTTGGTTGTCTGGGAAAATCTGTTAGACATCTCTGTGGTTGAATTCTGGGAGAAAACATGTTTTTGTGTTGTTTCTTTTATGCAGGAGGTCAGGAAACATTACTCCCAGCTCTCCCTTGTCCATCGATCAGGTGCAGCTCAAAGAGAAAGACTTTACTTCCTCTCTTTCCTTCAGGAACCTGGAGATCATTGCTACTCTCGGAGTAGGGGGCTTTGGTAGGGTTGAACTGGTGAGCAGTTGTGTTTCTTATTCCTACTGACCGTTTGGCACAATTCTATTGGATCTCAATTAACCCTACAGTGGCGCTTGAAAGTTTGTGAACCCTTTAGAATTTTCTATATTTCTGCATAAATATCTCATCTCATCTCATTATCTCTAGCCGCTTTATCCTGTTCTACAGGGTCGCAGGCAAGCTGGAGCCTATCCCAGCTGACTACGGGCGAAAGGCGGGGTACACCCTGGACAAGTCGCCAGGTCATCACAGGGCTGACACATAGACACAGACAACCATTCACACTCACATTCACACCTACGGTCAATTTAGAGTCACCAGTTAACCTAACCTGCATGTCTTTGGACTGTGGAGGAAACCGGAGCACCCGGAGGAAACCCACGCGGACACGGGGAGAACATGCAAACTCCGCACAGAAAGGCCCTCGTCGGCCACGGGGCTCGAACCCGGACCTTCTTGCTGTGAGGCGACAGCGCTAACCACTACACCACCGTGCTGCCTCTTCTGCATAAATATGACCTAAAATATCATCAGATTTTCACACAAGTCCTAAAAGTAGATAAAGAGAACCCAGTTAAACAAATGAGACAAAAATATTATACTTGGTGATTTATTTATTGAGGAAAATGATCCAATATTACATATCTGTGAGTGGCAAAAGTATGTGAGCCTTTGCTTTCAGTATCTGGTGTGAGCCCCTTGTGCAGCAATAACTGCAACTAAACGTTTTCGGTAACTGTTGATCAGTCCTGCACACCGGCTTGGAGGAATTTTAGCCCGTTCCTCCGTACAGAACAGCTTCAACTCTGGGATGTTGGTGGGTTTCCTCACATGAACTGCTCGCTTCAGGTCCTTCCACAACATTTCCATTGGATTAAGGTCAGGACTTTGACTTGGCCATTCCAAAACACTAAAGTTATTCTTCTTTAACCATTCTTTGGTAGAACGACTTGTGTGCTTAGGGTCGTTGTCTTGCTGCATGACCCACCATCTCTTGAGATTCAGTTCATGGACAGATGTCCTGACATTTTCCTTTCGAATTCGCTGGTATAATTCAGAATTCATTGTTCCATCAATGATGGCAAGCCGTCCTGGCCCAGATGCAGCAAAACAGGGCCAAACAATGGTGCTACCACCACCATGCTTCACAGATGGGATAAGATTCTTATGCTGGAATGAAATGTTTTCCTTTCTCCACACATAACGCTTCTCATTTAAACCAAAAAATTCTATTTTGGTTTCATCCATCCACGAAACATTTTTCCAAAAGCCTTCTGGCTTGTCCACGTAATCTTTAGCAAACTGCAGATGAGCAGCAACATTCTTTTTGGAACATGCAGCTTTCTCCTTGCAACCCTGCCATGCACACCATTGTTGTTCAGTGTTCTCCTGATGGTGGACTCATGAACATTGGCTAATGTTAATGTGAGAGAGGCCTTCAGTTGCTTAGAAGTTACCCTGGGGTCCTTTGTGACCTCGCTGACTATTACACACCTTGCTCTTGGAGTGATCTTTGTTGGTCGACCACTCCTGGGGAGGGTAACAATGGTCTTGAATTTCCTCCATTTGTACACAATCTGTCTGTGGATTGGTGGAGTCCAAACTCTTTAGAGATGGTTTTGTAACCTTTTCCAGCTTGATGAACATCAACATCACTTTTTCTGAGGTCCTCAGAAATCTCCTTTGTTCGTGCCATGATACACTGTATTGAAATTAGTATTATTTTTTAAATTTTCTTTAAAATGGTTTGGCAAAATAAGCTTCAGCCTACGCCTTTTCGGTGCCTTTCTGATTTAGCTGCCCTGACTCTACATGTATATGCTTGTTCCTTGTGTAAATGGACCGAAATAAAACTATTATCACTACTACTACTACATACACTTCCACAAACATGTGTTGTGAAGATCAGACTTTGATAGATCCCTGTTCTTTAAATAAAACAGGGTGCCCACTCACACCTGATTGTCATCCCACTGATTGAAAACACCTGACTCTAATTTCACCTTCAAATTATCTGCTAATCCTAGAGGTTCACGTACTTTTGCCACTCACAGATATGTAATATTGGATCATTTTCCTCAATAAATTAATGACCAAGTATAATATTTTTGTCTCATTTGTTTAACTGGGTTCTCTTTATCTACTTTTAGGACTTGTGTGAAAATCTGATGATATTTTAGGTCATATTTATGCAGAAATATAGAAAATTCTAAAGGGTTCACAAACTTTCAAGCACCACTGTAGGTGCGAATGAGTGTGTGAAAACCCAGAGCGTATTTCTGCCTCACACCTAGTGTTCTCGTGTTTATATTTATAATTTTGTATTTGAATGTTGAGTATGTCTTTCATCAGGTTAAAGTGAAGAATGAAAATACGACCTTTGCGCTGAAGTGTATTAAGAAGCGTCACATTGTGGACAACAGACAGGAAGAACACATTCACTCAGAGAGGAGAATCCTGAGTGAGACCTGCTCGCCTTTTATTGTCAAGTATGTTCAAGTAATCTGTACTTACAATGTATTCTGCTTGCCCATTCAGGCTTATTCATATTAAAAAAATGCAGCCTTGAAAATAAGTACACTTAAGAATTACATGTGTTCAGCGCCATATATATATATATATATATATATATATATATATATGTGTGTATGTATATACTGTGTGTGTATGTATATACTGTGTGTGTGTGTGTGTGTGTGTGTGTGTGTGTGTATGTATATATATATATATATATATATATATATATATATATATATGAGAGAGAGAGAAGCATTAGTCAATAATGTATTAATGAATGATAGTGGTTTAAATTAGGCTATGGGTTTGTTTATATTTTGGGAAATAGCACCAATTAAATTTGTCAGAAAACATATTGTGGGAAGATACAGACAAAAGATAAAACATTTTTCCACACATCACTAGATGACATCAGTTATGAACTCTAGTGATGTGTTTGAGGAGGATTGAGTGAATTGAATTCACAGACCATGCTGACAACACTACTTCTGAGTTTCTCTCCTGTTGTTTCCACTCCAGTGTTTCTATGGAGTATAGTGATCGGTGTTATATTTAATAAAAAAAAAAGTCCAGTCTTCCAGTTTAGGCCATGGTCACTTTAGATTTAAATCAGAATAAAGCGAGAAATTTTAATATTTAGAGCATTAAATAATAATAATAATAATAATAATAACAACAACAACAACAAGTGTTGCCAGGCAAAACAAACCTCGCCTGGCAGTCTGGCCTATAATCCGTGACTTTAAGTTTGACATTTCAAGGTCACTCAAGGTCAAGATTCATGGTGCTAAATGAAAGCTCATATGGGACTACCTACATGTTGATAATGGTAATATTTCTCAATCATCGGCTGTCAGGTTATGGTCCTATGAAAATCCATGACCTTGAGTTTGACATTTCGAAATCATTCAAGGTCAAAGGTCATGGCGGCAACTTAAAGCCCATATAGGACTTCTTATATGTTGATAATGGCAAACATCTGTCTATCATTAACCATTTTAAAGTCATGAGCCTCTGAAAACCCGTGACCTTGAGTTTGACCTTTCACGGTCACTCATGGTCAAAGGTCATGGTGCCAAATGAGAGGCCGTGTATGACTTCCAATATGTCAGTAATATTAAGTATCTGTCTGTCTTGAACTGCTTCACAGTTATGAGCCTCTAAACATCTGTGACCCTGCGTATGACCTTTCAAGGTCAAAGGTCATGGTGCCAAATGAAAGCCCATATATGACTTCCTATATGTCGATAATCTTAAGTATCTCTCTATCTTGAACCGTTTCCCAGTTATGAGCCTCTGAAAACCCGTGACCTTGACCCCTGACATTTGACCCCCAACTGCTAAGAAAACTATGAGAGATACCCCATCATGTAGCATATCAATGGAAGCAGAATTGAAAGATGAACATTTTGGATTTGGTTTGAAGTAAATATGATTAAGATCAAGGAAGATATCATGAAAAAATGATTTTGACCTTTTTGGTGACCTTGACCAGATGACTCTCAAAATGCTGGAGCTTCTATTTGAGACCAATGCCCATCTGTCCTGAAAGTTTCATGAAGATTGGTCCAGCTGTTTTCCCGTAATGTTGCTAACAAAGAAACAAAGAAACCCCACCGAAAACAATACCTTGCCCCCTGGTGTACTCCATCCTGGGTGAGGATAATAATAATAATAATAATAATAATAATAATAATACTTATTATTATTATTATTATTATTATTATTATTATTATTTGTAGTGCACTTTTTTGACATAAAATGATCAAAAGTGAATTTTTTTTTATTAACTTCACCATCAATCCTAAAATTAATAAAAAAAAAATTAATAAAAATCTTTACAAGTTAAAGAAGGGGGGGGAGGAATTAAAGAAGAAAAAGAAAAAAAGATGCATGTATGGTAGAGTAACCACAACAGCGTTAGCCAGTTACTGTAGGTCCTAGGTTTAAAAAATAAAATAAAATTCAGACAATATATACTAACAATATAATGCTAAATATAAAGAATTATGTATAATAAAAACAAAATTAAAAAATACACATACAAATACAGATATTGGTATTGTGCTACACCATTAATGTATAATATTCAAACAGGGACATTCATTCTGACAGAGATGAGAGAAGTCCATTTAGTCCCTGTTCTATTAAAATCTCAACTAATGCATGTGTGAAAATGGGAAAATTGCACACACAAAGTGAGCATGTTGTGAATGATTTTCAAAGAAATATGTATATTTTTTGTGAATTATGCCCAAAGTATGTATAATATAAACAATATGAAAATTAAGGGGGCGGCACGGTGGTGTAGTGGTTAGCGCTGTCACCTCACAGCAAGAAGGTCCGGGTTCGAGCCCCGTGGCCGGCGAGGGCCTTTCTGTGCGGAGTTTGCATGTTCTCCCCGTGTCCGCGTGGGTTTCCTCCGGGTGCTCCGGTTTCCCCCACAGTCCAAAGACATGCAGGTTAGGTTAACTGGTGACACTAAATTGACCGTAGGTGTGAATGTGAGTGTGAATGGTTGTCTGTGTCTATGTGCAGCCCTGTGATGACCTGGCGACTTGTCCAGAGTGTACCCCGCCTTTCGCCCGTAGTCAGCTGGGATAGGCTCCAGCTTGCCTGCGACCCTGTAGAACAGGATAAAGCGGCTAGAGATAATGAGATGAGATGAAAATTAAGTTGTTGCAGTAAGCATTCATTCTTGATAACTGCAGCAAGTTCTGTTCTCTCAGTGACTCTTTAAAGAGTCAAACTAACAGTCAGAAATGTCACATACTCATCATTCACTATCACACCGGTGAAAGACAGTGAAAGGAAGTTATGAGGTTGTTAGAAAGCTGTTCCAAATACAGCAATTTAAAATGAAAGCGGTTTTCACAGCCCTGTTTAAAAGCGTTTGGTTTTGGTAGCATGAACATGAAACAAATCAGATATACACTCACTGGCCACTTTAATAGGAACGTGTTCTTGATTCAACGATTCCTGTTCTCGGCTGCAGGACTGGAACCCAATGTGGTCTTCTGCTGCTGCATGTTGAGATGCTTTTCTGCTCACCACGGTTGTAAAGAGTTGCTATGAGTTGCTATATCCTTCCTGGCAGCTCGAACCAATCTGGCCATTTTCCTCTGACCTCTCTTATCAACAAGGTGTTTGTTTCCATCCATAGAACTATCGTTCGCTCACTCACTCAGTGTTTTTTGTTTTTCGCACCATTCTGTGTAAACTCTAGAGACTGTTATGTGTGAAAACCCCAGGTGATCAGCAGTTTCTGAAATACTCAAACTAGTCCATCTGGCTCAAACCGACACCCATGCCACAGTGAAAGAAAGTCACACTTTGAGATGACCGTTTTTCCCATTCTGATGTTTGAACATTGTGAACATTAACTGAAGTTCTTGATTTGTATCTGCATGATTTTATGCATCGTGCTGCTGTCAAGGGATCGGCTGATTAGAGAACTGCATAATATGTATGGGTGTTCCTAATAAAGTGGCTGGTGAGTGTAAATACTAACATGTTGATAACTCTTGTCATTATTAAAATCTAGCGAATGGTGTAATTTTGCCATCAGCTGGCAGAAATGGACCTCCACAAACATAATACTTGCCTTTTGGTGATATTAGTTTGCATATTCGGGCGGCACGGTGGTGTGGTGGTTAGCGCTGTCGCCTCACAGCAAGAAGGTCCTGGGTTCGAGCCCCGGGGCCGGCGAGGGTCTTTCTGTGCGGAGTTTGCATGTTCTCCCCGTGTCCGCGTGGGTTTCCTCCGGGTGCTCCGGTTTCCCCCACAGTCCAAAGACATGCAGGTTAGGTTAACTGGTGACTCTAAATTGACCGTAGGTGTGAATGTGAGTGTGAATGGTTGTCTGTGTCTATGTGTCAGCCCTGTGATGACCTGGCGACTTGTCCAGGGTGTACCCCGCCTTTCGCCCGTAGTCAGCTGGGATAGGCTCCAGCTTGCCTGCGACCCTGTAGAACAGGATAAAGCGGCTAGAGATAATTAGATGAGATGAGTTTGCATATTCTTTAAGGCAAACACGTAAAACTGGACAATCTGTTATTTTGCTCATGTGATTATCCTGTTTGCATGTTTTTACATCCACGAGTATGTAGTAATTTGAGAGCTCAGTGTTTTTCATGATTAATGTAAATGAAAATGTTTTAAATCAAATAGAACTGTGAGATGCTGGAGATTTTTTATGTCTACATAAATGCATACATTTTGACACTTTTTCATGATGTGATTAAAGTTTTTACCCTTCTTTCCCCCCTTAGAATGTACCGTACATTTAGGGACCGCAAGTTTGTGTACATGTTGCTGGAGGCATGTCTGGGTGGAGAGGTCTGGAGTCTGCTGAGAGACAGGTTAGCTTGAATATAACCAACCAGTGGGAAGATCTTTCATTCTGTCACTCTTACTGACTTCTGGTATCACTGATATTTTCAGGGGAAGCTTTGACGAGAACACTGCCAAGTTCTGTGTGGGATGTGTAACTGAAGCGTTTGAGTACCTTCACAAAAAAGGAATCATTTACAGGGACCTGAAGCCTGAGAACCTCATGTTGGACTCGGATGGATATGTAAAACTAGTAGGCTGCTTTTTTTTTTTTTTGAGTTGATACCTGGGTGATCTGTATTAGGAACACTGCATGGTTCACTCTGGTCCATTTTCTCTGTCAGGTTGACTTTGGTTTTGCAAAGAAGATCAAGTGCGGCCAGAAGACATGGACGTTCTGTGGGACTCCTGAGTATGTCGCACCTGAGATCATTCTGAATAAAGGCCATGGCCTCAGTGTGGACTTTTGGTCTCTGGGAATCCTAGTTTTTGAACTTCTGACTGGAAGGTTTGTACCAACCAAATAGCCCACTGGCGCCTTTATTAATGATTGAAAATGAAATTATCTGCTTTGAAGAGCCACGAAGCATGTTTAGTTGTTATTACGTTAAAAAGAAACCAAGCCAAAAAGGAAAGCTTTTCCTGTCTAAGAGAGGAAAACAGAATAATTTGAAAAATGGAGTTATCCTTTTATTTTTAAGTGACCCAAATAGTACCACAGTAAACGTATCACAAAAAATCATCCATTTTGTAAGAAGATACATTCTTACATAATTATTTTAATTCATGAAAAAGAGGAAAAATAAACAACACAAGCAAAGTAATGATTTCGAGCTAATCGTATGGGTTTAGTTTTAGCTGAACAATTTTTTAAATATAAAAAGTTAAGATATGCAATTTTATACACCTGTTTCATAATTTTTTGGCTCTACAGGTGTTTGTGCATATATACTCAATTCCTGGCGTATGATTCATACTTGTTTCTTCCATCATGAAGCTGACTGCCCTGTATTTTATATCATTTCTCTGATTACTGACGGCACATTGAATATTTTGGATCTCTTGCAATAGTTTTACTCACACATTTTCCATAAAATGCTTTTATTTTTTGAAGAGTTTTGGGGGGATTTCTGCATTTGTTTGAGTGGAAAGCTTTTATATATATATAGGCGGTTAGCACTGTCGCCTCACAGCAAGAAGGTCCTGGGTTCGAGCCTAGCAGCGGGTGAGGGCCTTTCTGTGTGGAGTTTGTATGTTCTCCCCGTCTCTCTCTCTCTCTCTCTCTCTCTCTCTCTATATATATATATATATATATATATATATATATATATATATATATATATATATATATATATATTAGTATGTGTGTCTCAGAAACTGGTCTCTCAGTTTGGACATTATGGTCAAAAATTTTTTTTCTAATTTTACTATTTTTTTTTGCATTTACCCAACACTCAATGTTTCTTTTGTCATGTTTAATAAAAATAAAGAGAGTATCTTGCTTTATCTGGCCTCCACTGTAGAAAATATTTTTGATTACAATTCAAATGCTTTTGTAAAATTGATTTCCATATAAAATAACTACATCATGAAGAATTAAAGCCCCTCCTTCACAGATGAGTGAAAATATTGAATAAATTTCCTCTTTTTGATTGCTTGGGTTAAAAATGCCAAGTTATGATGACTGAATTGATTGATTATTCACGTAAATATGAATAATATGATACATTTTGGATATTTGATATGGCGAAATAGGACACAATGGAAAAATCAAGAACACACCGGAAAGATGAGAATAACGGCGCTGGTAAAAGAACAGCGACTGTACCGGCTGAAGGTCGCGCGGGTCTCTGCTGCGGCGCGCGAGCAACAGGACATCACTACCGCACCGGACGGAGCACGAGGTGGGGGCGGGGCAAAATGACTGGCCGTAGATTCTATCAAAAGTTCGATCTAAATTGACCATGGTTGCAAAATATTGGCCAAAAATACGCAAACACTACGAAATATGAAAGTAAGATGAAAAAGAAATATTCTATTGCCTTATACTGCAAGACTAAAACAAAATAAAACTGTCAAAACTCACCTTTTCAGTGATAACGTCCGAACAGATCACCCGCGTAACAGAAAGACCGCAAATGGAAGCACGATCAACTTCTAACTGTTGGAGTGGAAAATTCCATTCTACACATGCAAATTGTTAATGTGTGTCCTTCCCCGCACACAAATAACACGCTACGGTAAATAATAGACCACAACTCATTTTATAGCTCAGAAATTCATACAAGACCAGCTACCATCGTAACATATTCTGTAAGAAACATATTCTATACCTAACTTTCAGCTTTCGTTTTAAAAAACAAAATCGCAGATTTATAACTAAATTTTTATATGGCGTAGTGATTTTAAGTTCCTACTTTTGGTGAGGTCATGACCTTGACCCTGAGGCTTTCCGTTTAGATCAAAACACACGATCGTATTGGTTTTGGGTTTGCGGAAAATGGAGTTACAACAGTGATCAAATATTTTGCATGATGTTTTATTACGGTTATGATTATTCTGTGAGCACACCAATCCTTAGGGTGTATAAAGTTACAACTTAAAATGCAATTAGTGATAACTGTAGACTTTCCAGTGGACTACAACCTTTTTAAGGGAATGTGATGTAGTCGACCATTTATCATGTCCCAGATCAAGCCGCCATTTTTCCACAAATTTGCAGAATTTTTGCCAAATTCTGAATATTCACATCAAAGATTTAGTTTTATCTGTATTATTTCTTTCATCATTTTATTTCAAATTAAAACCAACATCACCATTCAAAACTGTATAGTTTATTGACTGTGAGTATATTTAGTGGGGTACCCCCACAGTACCCAGTTTCTGAGACAGACATATATACATATATATAATCTCATTATCTCTAGCCGCTTTATCCTGTTCTACAGGGTCGCAGGCAAGCTGGAGCCTATCCCAGCTGACTACGGGCGAAAGGCGGGGTACACCCTGGACAAGTCGCCAGGTCATCACAGGGCTGACACATAGACACAGACAACCATTCACACTCACATTCACACCTACGCTCAATTTAGAGTCACCAGTTAACCTAACCTGCATGTCTTTGGACTGTGGGGGAAACCGGAGCACCTGGAGGAAACCCACGCGGACACGGGGAGAACATGCAAACTCCGCACAGAAAGGCCCTCGCCGGCCACGGGGCTCGAACCCGGACCTTCTTGCTGTGAGGCGACAGCGCTAACCACTACACCACCATGCTGCATATACAGTATATATAAAATCCTAAGCTACAATACATCTAATAAAAGCTAGTTAAATAGTAAAAGCTGTTGTTAAATATATGTTAAATATGTGCATTAGCAAACACACTCCTAAAGCACTCCTAGCCTGCTGCACCATCCATTCTGTACTAATTTAAACTTTTTTGGAGTTGTTAACAGAGATTGGATACATTCAAAGGATAATCTTTCTCTGTATCATTGAGAAACACATGAGAGACTATACACAAATCTACGTAACACTCTATCAAACCTCTCCCTGTCACAGTCCTCCCTTCACTGGCTCAGATCAGATAATGACGTACACTTCCATTCTGAAAGGCATGGAGAAGATGGACTTCCCAAAGAAGATCACAAAAAGGCCTGGGGATCTCATTCGAAAGCTCTGCAAGTAAGATCTGAAAGTCTTAAGATCACTCTTAACTACATACAGAAAAGCATTTGTCCTATCTCATCGCTCCTGTGGAGGACGGCCCCATATGGGCAGTCGAAAGTTGCACTTGGAAGATGGCTCTGGACTCTTATAGTTATGCATCTATGGCTGAGGGCTACAGTTGACTTGCTAACTTTAGGACTGCAGTCGTCATGAACAGTTTGCGCTTAAGTTTCCATCAATGAACAGTTTATAACTTCAACAAAACAGACTTCATGTGAAAACTATAATGAATTTCCTGGTTACACAGTTGTACTTTGTGACTATATAGGACACTGTTATAGAAGCGAGTTATTTATAATCACGTAATCTGTTATCACCCAATGAGGATGGGTTCCCTTTTGAGTCTGGTTCCTCTCGAGGTTTCTTCCTCATGTCGTCTGAGGGAGTTTTTCCTTGCCACTGTCGCCAGGCTTGCTCATTGGGGATAAATTAGAGATAAATTAGCTCATGTTTTTCTGTAAAGCTGCTTTGCGACAGTGTCTGTTGTTAAAAGCGCTATACAAATTAACTTGACTTGACTATTGGGGAGAATGGGAAACTGGATGGGAGTTGAAATCCAATTATGCCACCAACCATCCTGGAATCCAGTGGAGCAAAACTTGCTGTGCTGTCTGGTTGGGAAAGATGTGGTACTCTCTCTGTCGTAGTATGCAGAAGAAGGTAGATAGCACTTTCCTCTGAGTGCATTACACTGACCTGGAAGAGCTAGCTGAACAAATTGGGAGAAAAATGGGTTTAACATTTATTGTTTCACTGTAGTTACTGAATAATTAATCTTTTTTTTTTCTCAAATCCATCATTACTATATGTGTCAGTCCACCAGATTTTCAGACCAGATGCTCAGATTATGGATTTTGAGTTCTACCTGCTGCATTACACTACCAAGCCTCTGTATGCAGGAAATACAAACTAAAATGAAATTGGACTGAGGAAAGTTACTAGTAAATCTAATATGAAATCATGTGCATGCAACCCCAAATGGTCCATTTTCCAGGCACTGACTACATACAATACAGAACCTTGTGAATCCATCAGGAGACAATCCCGACTGTAGATTATTGGCAAATTTCCCAGATTTGTTGAACAACAGACCACAAAATGCTGCTTGGAAGGTCAAGAAAACACGTGGTGAACTGTTAGCGCCGCCAAGCGAATGTTGCGCAAAAACTGCGCTCGCATGATCGACATATTTTCACAACAAATCTAAATGTCATTCACTGACTTTTATGGCAGAAGGAAGATCTCTACTTGTCTCCATTGTGGATGATGTTAAAATTGGTAAATGTATCCCATCGGGGCGCTATTGAGGTTGATCTCATCTCATCTCATTATCTCTAGCCGCTTTATCCTGTTCTACAGGGTCGCAGGCAAGCTGGAGCCTATCCCAGCTGACTACGGGCGAAAGGCGGGGTACACCCTGGACAAGTCGCCAGGTCATCACAGGGCTGACACATAGACACAGACAACCATTCACACTCACATTCACACCTACGGTCAATTTAGGCTACGTTTACATTAGACCGTATCTGTCTCGTTTTCTTCGCGGATGCACTGTCCGTTTACATTAAACCGCCTGGAAATGCCTGGAAACGGGAATCCGCCAGCGTCCACGTATTCAATCCAGATCGTGTCAGCTCCGGTGCTGTGTAAACATTCAAAATATACGATACGCTGTGCTGAGCTCTAGCTGGCGTCTCATTGGACAACATCACTGTGACATCCACCTTCCTGATTCGCTGGCGTTGGCCATGTGACGCGACTGCTGAAAAACGGCGCGGACTTCCGCCTTGTATCACCTTTCATTAAAGAGTATAAAAGTATGAAAATACTGCAAATACTGATGCAAATACTGCCCATTGTGTAGTTATGATTGTCTTTAGGCTTGCTATCCTTCCACTTGCAAGTGGTAAGTGATATGCGCTGGGATCACACACACAGCGGCTCAGTCCCGAATCGTGGCTTGTGCACTTCACTCGCGCGCTCTGTGAGCTGCGCAGGGCCGGAGTGCGCACCCTCCAGAGGGCACTCGCTGTTCAGGGCGGAGTGATTTGGAGCGCAGGATGCCTGCGTATCCGCATATTGGCGTTGTGTGCACGGCTAACGGTTTTAGTGTAAACGCGAATCGTTTTAAGAACATTAATCTGATGATCCGCTGATTCGACGTAATGTAAACGTAGCCTTAGAGTCACCAGTTAACCTAACCTGCATGTCTTTGGACTGTGGGGGAAACCGGAGCACCCGGAGGAAACCCACGCGGACACGGGGAGAACATGCAAACTCCACACAGAAAGGCCCTCACCGGTCACGGGGCTCGAACCCGGACCTTCTTGCTGTGAGGCGACGGCACTAACCACTACACCACCGTGCCGCCATATTGAGGTTGATATTCGTTGATATTTACTGGATCAGCCAGCGAAAACGGTGCAAAATATCACACGCTTTTCAACGCCGTTTCTATGCATTCTGTAAACGGAGCATCTGGGACAAAAATCCCGTGGCACGACACGTATATAAAAACAACAACAGTGTAATAAATCAACAATTTGTTTTTCCCCTGTAGACAAAATCCTTCAGAGCGTCTTGGGAATATGAAGAATGGAATAACAGACATCAAGAAACACAGGTGAAGGAAAACACACACCGACCCACTGCCAGGTGGATGTTGAACAGTGTGTTTATTGTGTAGTTTTGGAAGACTGTGCTTTACTTCCTGACCTCTACAGCCAGACATGATTTAGTCTGTAATTAAAGACTCTGGGGTCAAAAGGAGAGCTGGGATCTGCTGCTCATTTGTAGTTCCTCTGGCTTGAGCATTTTTAGTCTTAATCAAATTCTGTTAGTGGTTTGTATTTCCGTGTTGGTCATGATGGTCAAAAATGCTAAGATAGCATAGCAATGAGTTAAATATGGCCTGTCAATACTTAAAACAGACTATTTAATTCCACATGGTTGATTGATTATTTGTATTTTTCTCGATAAAAACATAAGAGACCTAGTATTCGGGTTTATAAATATGAAAAAAAAATTCAATTTGAAATATTTTATAGATAATAATAAAGTAGAGAAGCATCTTTTTTGTCCTGTCATCATTGTAAACTCAAGGTGCTGCACTGAGGATTTATAATCCAATTGGTGCATAAAGCAGAGCAGATGGATCTCGATCTCTGTGGCAATCTGCGGCTTGATCTGATTTACCGCGCACAGCCTCAGGCATAGCGGATGGTCCGCTAATGGTCAAGAAAAATATCTTCTCTTCCCCTCTCCGTTCAGACAGGATCCTGGACAGACGTTGACATATTTCCTTACACGCTGTTTGTTATTATAAACACCAGCTCTGCATGCAATCAGTGTTGAGGATGTAATGTCATGTCGAGGACAGGTTGTGAAATGTATTGTGGTCGTCTGAATATATGCTGTGTTTATTTGCTGTGTAGGTGGTTTACTGGCTTCAGCTGGAGTGGCCTGAAAGACAGGACTTTGACTTCACCACTGAAAAGAGAGGTAAGAGAAGATCAGGCTGGCTGACTAGAGTGACACGGTTGAGCTTGTGCTGTTTAGATCCTTAAGAACATCTCTTTTGATTTTACAGCAAAACAATCGAACACATTGAAATATCCTGTATATCTTACCTTTTGTTTTATTCGTTAGCAATATACAAATATGGAAATAGACATTTTATGCTCTGATGCTCGTGCTGGTGGATGTGTAGGGTTAGGGTTAGCGGCGGCACCGGGTGGGCGGCACCGGGGTGCAATGGTTAGCACTGTCAGCTCATAGCAAGAAGGTTCTGGGTTCGAACCTTGCAGCCAACTAGGGCCTTTCTGTGTGGAGTTTGCATGTTCTCCTCGTGCCTCTGTGGGTTTCCTCCAGGTGCTCCAGTTTCCTCCGACAGTCCAAAGACATACAGATTTGGTCAACTGTCTACTCTAAATTGCCCATAGGTGTGAATGATTGTTTGTCTCTGTGTTAGCACTATGATAGATTGGTGACTTGTAGAGGTTGTACCCCGCCTCTTACCCAAAATCATCTGGGATTGGCTCCAGCTTCCCCCTCGACCCTGACGGATAAGTGGGATAGATAAAGCCACGGTCACAACCGTCCGTACGTGCTCCTACGGCCGGTCTACGTGCAAAAAACGCAAGAAACGCACAGAGGGCGCGCGTGTGACGTGCTGATTTTCGAGCCACAGAGGTTCTTTGTCATGTCAAACAAACTCTACGGGCGCTTACGTTTTTTTCAGGTTGCAAGACAAACTTACGGCCAACGTGCGTCTTTCTCCACGAACAAAAAAAATGCAGCGATTTGGGAAACGCCAAAAATCGCACGGCCAAAAAATCGTATGTCTGGTTTTTGACCTAGGCTTAATGGATGCTGGGTGTGCCTCTAAATCTGAATCCAGGTGATGTGAGAGAGGAGTATTTTCCCCTGATATGATCTATGATATAAAGCATAAATTCACTTTGTTGGAATAAAAGATGCTGCTGATATGGGAAAATAATCATTGGTGGGGTGATGTGGTACACATTAGAGGTCTGCGTGGGCCAGATTTTTCAGTCCCGCTCCCGCAAAGAATTATGATTTTCAGTCCCGCTCCCGCCTGCGCCTGCCATATTTTGTCCCGCTCCCGCCCGCAGATCCCGCATGATGCAGACGTTCACGTTATTTCTCACGAAAGTTCTTGTCTTGACACAGCGTGATGGTGCCCCGCCCCCTACTTTGAGTGGATTTGAGCATAAATATCTACAGCTCACGTTCACGTTTGTTATTATTTACCTTGTTTCTGAATTCGGAATGTTGAAATGGCAACATGTAGACCTAATAATAATAATTATTTAAGTAGGCTAATCATTTAAGTATGCGCTCTCCCGTGTTGCGTCTCCTATGAATAATTAGTGTGAAAGGAGAGATGGATCGCACTCTTGAACTTATTCTTTTAGTTACATTTCTTTTCAGTTGTTTTTAGCAGCAGAAGGAGACAAACGTTTCGGCTGTTGCCTTCGTCAGTGTCTCTAATAATAATAATAATAATAATAATAAACAATAAAAAAAAAAACAGGCGAGCACGTAATTCCAAGTGGAAATTTGGTATATTTATTGTTCAGCCATACAAAACATTAGGCTAACCCACCCAGTTTACATTTGTAAAGCATTTCTAACTAGAATATCCTATAGAATACCCTATAAGCATAGCATATATAAATATTATAACAAAACACAGTCCTAGCCTACAACAACAAAAAAATCGACAGTATAGGCTACTGTAGCCATTATAGGGCTATGGTTGCACATTTCTAAAACTATTTGGGCTTGAGCCTCCGTGCAAGTGTTAAACTCAATATAACATAGCTGACCTTGTTTGAATATGAATAAGAAAAACGAGAAAATCAAACACAGGTAAACGAAACAACTAAGCCTATTGCTTAGGCTATCGGATTCTTTGAACAGCTATGGAGAAACAGCAAATTGTTCACTGTTTAGGGCTTCAACATACTGCGCCTTTCCTCCAGTATGCGACCACATATGCTGAACGCGCGCTCGGATGGTGCGCTGGAACCTGGAATGGCCAGTACATGCTGTGCCGAGATCTCAAACACGGAAGAGGAAAGGAATCGGAAACGTACGAGAGATATTTATCCTGTCCTGGATCAGAATCAGAATTCTGATGACCAGCTCATCTAAGGTGTCATTGAGGCATCATGTTAGTGTGGGTCACTGGAGGCTGGGTGTGAACGGCGAGTCATTAGAGTGATCAAAGGATTGCCCGTTAGGGTGATCAATGGCAATCTGACTCTCTCTGCAAATTTAGGCATCATAAAATGTTTTTATTAATGCCAAATAAAATATCCAGCACAAATTATATATGATAGACATAAATTAATAATTTATAAATTTTATTTTAAACACGTTTTTAGTTAGCGGGACTGCAGCTTATCACCGCTCCCGCCCACGCCCGCATTGTGCAGTCCCGCTCCCGTCCGCACCCGCAATGAGCTTTCAAAATTTGTCCTGCGCCGCACTGCTTTGCGGCGGGTCCCGCGGGACTCCCGCGGGAGTGCAGGGCTCTAGTACACATTAAGTTGAAATTAATCATTTTCCAGTAACAGCACATCCTGAAGTGTTTTATTCCTCTTATATCACAGCCCAATCTCTATATGTCACTCGTGAGGAAATCAATGAATTGCTTTGATCAATTTGGGTACTTTTTGTTTCGGAATGTGTCTATATAATAAAAAGAAAATCACACATTGGCTTGAAGATATGAAGTTTATCTTCTTGTGTTGAAAAACTTGCATTTTTCATACGAAATCCATCACGGATCTGAGTGAGATATTGCCTGATCTTTCACTCCAGTGGCGTCACTCCCGGTGTTTTCCCACTGACTAGATGCGCGTTGTCAAAATGGTTCAAAATTAAAATTCTTTTGATTAACTTGTGTATTTTTTTGTGGATGTGTCCGTATAATATAAAGAACATTTCACGGTGGTGCGAAGACATGAAGTTTATCTTCTCGTGTTGAAAATATTTTCACTTGTTTGCTTCGCTCACTCGTGATTCATCCATTCACCACTCGAAGATAAATGTCATAACTTCGCGCCATCATACACACACACACACCAATTCAAGAATTATAGAATATGTTTTATCAATTTATAATTACATTTAACGTGGTGTAGCATTCACACAGAGAGTTAATCTCCTTTACACGATAGCAGCTATAAAGTCATTCCCTCACCAACCTCCTTTTTGCTTTCTTTTGTCTTCTTTTGTTACTGAGAAAACAGAAAACCTACTGCTCTGAAGATGAGGGAAAACTTCAACTTGTGACTGTTTCAAAGTGTTGACACTGGAGACAAAAATATTAACTTCTTCTTCATAATAATAATAATAATAATAATTATACCTCTGGTTGCGGCCCGGCAGTGGGATTGTAACAAAAGATGAGAAAAGGATTTGAAAAGTACGATAATAATAAATAAACAAACATTTCAGATAAACCCTCACCATATCAATATGTTTTTAATCGAATTGCATGTATGTGGAGGCTTCACCCTACAAGTCCCTGTGCTACTCTAGAAATAGTAATATAGAATGAGTCCATTACTACAAACCTCACAGCCGGAACTATCATCAGATCTGTTATTATTAAAATCAAATTAACACCAGAATCAGGCATTCAACAGCGGTATGACTATAATATGATTTATAATGTTTAGTAAAGGAGGGCGGCACGGTGGTGTAGTGGTTAGCGCTGTCGCCTCACAGCAAGAAGGTCCGGGTTCGAAGCCCAGCAGCCGGCGAGAGCCTTTCTGTGCGGAGTTTGCATGTTCTCCCCGTGTCCGCGTGGGTTTCCTCCGGGTGCTCCGGTTTCCCCCACAGTCCAAAGACATGCAGGTTAGGTTAACTGGTGACTCTAAATTGACCGTAGGTGTGAATGTGAGTGTGAATGGTTGTCTGTGTCTGTGTGTCAGCCCTGCGACGACCTGGCGACTTGTCCAGGGTGTACCCCGCCTTTCGCCCGTAGTCAGCTGGGATAGGCTCCAGCTTGCCTGCGACCCTGTAGAACAGGATAAAGCGGCTAGAGATGATGAGATGAGATGAGATGTTTAGTAAAGGAGAGCGGCACGGTGGTGTAGTGGTTAGCGCTGTCGCCTCACAGCAAGAAGGTCCGGGTTCGAGCCCAGCAGCCGGCGAGGGCCTTTCTGTGCAGAGTTTGCATGTTCTCCCCGTGTCCGCGTGGGTTTCCTCCGGGTGCTCCGGTTTCCCCCACAGTCCAAAGACGTGCAGGTTAGGTTAACTGGTGACTCTAAATTGACCGTAGGTGTGAATGTGAGTGTGAATGGTTGTCTGTGTCTGTGTGTCAGCCCTGCGACGACCTGGCGACTTGTCCAGGGTGTACCCCGCCTTTCGCCCGTAGTCAGCTGGGATAGGCTCCCGTGACCCTGTAGAACAGGATAAGTGGCTACAGATAATGGATGGCTGTTTAGTAAAGAAACTGATTGTTTCGAATGATAAAACGTGTCTTTCTGACCTGAACATAACCGAAAGAGAGACGTTTCATCAAGACCTGACACTTGCTTTTTTTTCCTCTAGCTGAAAGGACCGACAGACCACAGTTACTTTGATAACTATCCACCTGAAGATGAAATTCCCCCTGATGAACTTTCTGGATGGGACATGGACTTTTAACAACCTTTCCTTCCCCTCCTTGACATACCTCAGTGTGAACAAGGTCAAAACTCCTACATCATCCTTTTCCCCCCAACCACGGAGCCAGCAGAAACCCAGCATATGGCACAACATTCTCTGACAAAGCACAGCCTTGAGCACAGGCCATATTTGTGCTGGAGTACCGTAGGTGGCATTGTGGAGGAGAAAGAACCAGCTGGGAATGCGGCATTTGAAAAGAACTAGGCCAGTGTTATTTGGATGATGATGTTAGTCACCCTGTTCAGTGTTATTGAATAATTTTATCCTGTTTATCTGCCCGTTTACGGAGATAGACGGATCGTAACCGCTGGGTAAAGTACACCACGGAGTTCTCCGAAGAACTTTGCTCAAGAGGTTTTATTCTGTTTAAATTGTGGACTTTGAACAGCAAAGAAAATGATGTGAAACCAGAAGTAATATTTACCTTTTTTTGGCCTGGAGAACCAAGGTGAGATGTGGCTGCTTTTGGAAGCAGCGATGAGCCAAATGCCGAACTCGTGAACTCGCAAACCGAATGTGGGTGTGAACGCCAATTATTTGGCTTCAAAGTCGGACCACAGAAGATGAGCTCAGCTGCTGGTTTTTTTTTTTTTTGGCCATTCAAATGGACTTGTGTGAAATATTTATAACCACTGAGAAACTGTGTGAAGGTGCTATTTTAGTTTCACCTTGCCCCTGTACTTGAGCCAATCGCACACTCTAACAAGCTTTGTCCACATCTATAAATATTCTTAGATTCATTATATTAGTTAATATCAGGACATACTGTTACGGCCTTGTCTGGTTTGTATTTTCTCTGGATATGTTGTTCACAGTATTGCTTAACTGACTGAAAAAATTCATTAAAAAAACAGATCAGTGGAACATATAACTTTATTGATGGTCTGTCCAAAAGAAAGTGATCTTACAGGTGGGGTGAATGAATAGAAACAAACTTTCAGTCAGTAACTCAACTAGAAACGCATTTACATTATTCATGTGAAGGCTCCAACCCAATCTCACTGAAGGCTTTCCTTGCCCGAAAAGAAGAACTGACCAGATATGCAACATACACAAAATAAATAAATGCATTTAAAGCTCATTTCCATATACAAATATAATTTCTTATGAAGCTTATTATACAAGCACAACCTTACACCTAATCATTTACACAACAGATTACATAGTATAGTATATAAGAAGCCTTTCTGTAAAAATATATTACACAAATATTGAAGGAGTGCTCTGTTTTTTGTTTTTTTTTTGCTATTTTTTTGTGTTATATATTAAGGTAATTGCTCACTTTTACATATAGTTTTCTTTAATCTGCATACGTTGGATGTGTATAAAATGTCAAACCTGAAAACACACATTTATTAACATGCATTGGAAAAGAGACTAGCGTTAGTTGTGTGTAAATATGAAAAGTCAAAGGAAAGGAAACAAAATGACCGAACAAATATTTTGTCACATTTATAGACATATACAAAATGAACTGAAACATCATTTTCGACAAATGTAAAACTTTTTTGGAAGGCACTTTTGAGAACCGTATCGTATATACAAACACGTAGACCTGGATATATTTTCACATGCTTTATCGTGAGTATACTTCATCATTGGTGACTTGGCATATTGGAGTTTATTCCACATTTATTTTCAAGGAAAACAGAGTGACCTTTATTGCTCAATGCGAAAATAAGGCTGTCCAAAAATGTCCTGAAAATGTTTTCTTGGCACAAAGTTTACAATAATAGTGACAGACAGAGGTTTGCTTGTAAGAATTTTTCTGAAACTTGGGTAAATTGTGATGCCTTGATAAATCGCTACGTTTAATGTGTTCTGAGCCAAAATAGTGGTTGTGGTTTTGCAAAAAAAAAAAAGCACGATAACCTTAACGTTCATATGGAATTGCGCAATATGAAGTCAACAAGGGCACTTGGTCAGTAAGTACACTGGAGTTCAGACTGAAACCAAGCTACACGTGGCTTCTGTGGTCTGTGCACAAATTCTCTCAATAAAAGCAAAGATTACTTTATTTATTCGAGTTACTTATGCTAAATTACGGCTTTATGGTACTTTGTTGAAGAGTCTAGAGCTTGTGAGTATCGTACGAGATCATACTGAATTCAGAAAACAAAAACGTTTTGGCATTGGAATAAAATATATATCTCTTTTATATAGCAGCAGTAGATATGAATGTTAACAGTAATTTGATTATGAGTATAGTAAATGTGACATAATAGTAACAGCTTAATAGTGAAAGGGAAAAAAAAAACCTGTACAAATTCATATTATTGTTCATCCCTACATCCTCAACACACAATAATCTACGCATCCAAAGAGGACAGACGCACAAAAAGAAAAGAAGTCTCTTCAAAAGTTCATAACAGCCATGTCATAGAATGACTCTGTGTTCAATCGGGTGGGCGATTTTGCAAAAAAATTTGCCGTTTCCTTCCAGACAGTTCATTCAGACTTGAAGCTTAACAAATATCAGTTGTCCTTTGAAATCAAACGGAATCATCTTCATGTAGCTACAGGGATGTAGTCTCTCATCCAGTGCAAAATGGGAATGGGATAAACAGGAAAATCGGGTGATCAGGCAGAGTCTGGTGTGTGAAAGGATAAAGCGAGACATTATCGGCAGGCGCAGGAGTCCACTGTCATGTTCGGGTAGACCTTCAGGACCACGTTCTTGTCCTCGTCGAAGAAGAGGATACTGAGTGAGGACATCTTTTCAGGGACGCAGCAGGGCTCTGGGATGCCAGGGACGACCCCGACTGCTCGGACGATGCTCTGGATGGTGGCGTGGTTGGAAGGTTTCAGCGACTGTGGAACAAAGAGACATTTAATTACAGACATCTTCAGGAACGTCCCTCATGTTCAGTCAGTATAACGCTAACTCGCTGGGTTCTGATTATTCATAACAGAGGAGTATAATAATACACCTGCTCAGAAAATTAGGTTGCATTTCAGTACCCGAATCACCACTAAACATTAACAGACAATCATTTGGTACTAACTGATGGGATACATTTTTCATTGAATACAGATTTCCCGAAATGCATAATTAAGACCTGAACGGTGATTTGAATGCCACATGGTACTGGGATGGATGACAGGCTCCGATTTTAAATTCCCAGAGTTATTGGTTCCCAACACACCAACACTGTCGATAGAAGCTTTTCACTTGTTAAAGATCTTCCTCAGTCTCTATTTTGCATAATCTATAATAATATAGCACATCAGGGCTCTTAACCTGGCTTATACAAATGTTTTATGGTATTTCTTTAAGGAAATTGTTTACTTTTAACCAGTACCACAGATACAAATAATAGTTGTGTGTATCTATACAGTGACGTGTTCCTGTACTGATTGCTTTTATATATCAGGGTATGTTTGTTTAGTGGCTCTGTTTGAAGGCCAAATGATAGAAATGACCACATCCTACCACTGGATGGAGCTGACTAGCCATTTCGACATATATGTGGCTCTGCTTTGTGTAAACAAGTTGTACATATCAGAACCAGTGCTTGGTACACTGGCGGTTATGAGCTCATAAGATTCATTTTTAAACAGCAACTGTTCCGAACACTGTATCCACGGATGCAAGGGACTTTCTCCCAACATAAGAGAATAATAAAAACGAAACCTGGAATAAAAAAGACAACACTGTATAAAATGATGTGATTCGCATGTAAAGAAACGCACCTTTGGCATCGGAAACTGACAGGATCCTGAGCAGTAATAGGCATCAAAAGACTTTGGTGAGATAATCCATTCACTCCAGCCAATATCGGCGAAGTCCACCTTGAGATATCTGCGAGCACAGTTCTTCGGCTCGTTCCACTGCTTCTTCCGTGCTTTCTTTATGGTCTGCTCATCAAACTGTAGAAGTGGGTTTTTGTCTCTTGGGTTCTTGCGAGGTTTCTTGCGCGAGCGCTTGGCTGCCTTGTTCTCAACAGGGTCATACGGGCTAGTCTCGTCCCAGGTGTGGATCTCGTAAGGGTATTCAGGACCTGGGAGCTCATTGTTCTGCAGTGGTAGAAGGATATTAGTGGAGCGCTTCGTCCTGTGTGGTAAAGTACTATTTTGGTTGTGTATTCTGAGTTTGTGAAGTCCAGGCACTAAGCTCCCTTTGTGTCTCTGCAGAGTGGACACCACACTTTCGGGTTCTGAGATGGCTGAATCATTGGCATAAACCAGAATATAGGGTGAATGGTTGGACAAGACCTTCTTCCATGATTGTTCTCCTTGTGAACTGATGGAGATGCCAATGAGAAGCTCGTCGTGATGCTTTGCTTCGTTGACTACTTGAGTGATGTCCCTCCATTGCCAAGATACGAAGTCTCTGTACGTTGTAGAGACGTTAATGAGGAAGTGTCCGAGGGTTCTGGCGCTGTCGTTGACCAAGGCGAAGCTCCAGATGCTGAGGTGAATGTGGTGAACGTGCCGCCTGTGGCCGTGACGAGAACAGGTTTTGGACTTTAAGCATCTTTGGCTGCTGTTCTGGAAGTCTCCGATATGATAATGCAGCGTTGCTGAGAGAACGTCCTCTGAATTAGTGAGGGATGTTAGATTGAAGATCTGAAACCGCTTGCTGTTGATGGTACCTGGATGGAGACCAAGAGTTATTCCATTTGTTATCTGACAACAATCTAAGTTATTTAGTATATTGCTTTAAGTCGAAAGATTTTGGCTTCGGTGCTTTTTTTGCTTTTTGATCTCTACAGCATGTTTTGAGATTGTTCTGGACTAATCACGGTCAGATCCTCACCTCACCTCACCTCACCTCACAGAAGTGAATCCTAGTTAGTGCGTAAGAAGCTTGGTGGCTATGATCATGTTGTTCCACGCTACCCTACTAAATACTAAGTCAGCATTACATTTAGGGGCGGCACGGTGGTGTAGTGGTGAGCACTGTCGCCTCACAGCAAGAAGGCCCTGGGTTCGAGCCCAGTGGCCGACGAGGACCTTTCTGTATGGAGTTTGCATGTTGTCCGCGTGGGTTTCCTCCGGGTGCTCCGGTTTCCCCAACAGTCCAAAGACATGCAGTTTAGCTTAACTGGTGGCTCTAAATTGACCGTAGGTGTGAATGGTTGTTTGTTTCTGTGCCAATAACCTGGTGACTTGTCCAGGGTGTACCCCACCTCTCACCTATAGTCAGCTGGGATGGGCTCCAGCTTGCCTGTAGAACAGGATAAGCGGCTACAAATAATGGACGGATGAATAGCCAGAGATTTGAACATAGCACCTACGAAGAGACACTTTCTTCATCTGACATGTGCGCACTCTGAACTCATCTCATCTCATTATCTCTAGCCGCTTTATCCTTCTACAGGGTCGCAGGCAAGCTGGAGCCTATCCCAGCTGACTACGGGCGAAAGGCGGGGTACACCCTGGACAAGTCGCCAGGTCATCACAGGGCGCACTCTGAACTTTACACCCTTTTTCATTTGCGGCCACGCACAGTGCAGGCACAGTATGATGTCAGAGCTGGGATTAAGACCTTACTTACACTACCGTTCAAAAGTTTGGGGTCACCCAGACAATTTTGTGTTTTCCATGAAAAGTCACACTTTTATTTACCACCATAAGTTGTAAAACGAATAGAAAATATAGTCAAGACATTTTTCTGGCCATTTTGAGTATTTAATCGACCCCACAAATGTGATGCTCCAGAAACTCAATCTGCTCAAAGGAAGGTCAGTTTTATAGCTTCTCTAAAGAGCTCAACTGTTTTCAGCTGTGCTAACATGATTGTACAAGGGTTTTCTAATCATCCATTAGCCTTCTGAGGCAATGAGCAAACACATTGTACCATTAGAACACTGGAGTGAGAGTTGCTGGAAATGGGCCTCTATACACCTATGGAGATATTGCACCAAAAACCAGGCATTTGCAGCTAGAATAGTCATTTACCACATTAGCAATGTATAGAGTGGATTTCTGATTAGTTTAAAGTGATCTTCATTGAAAAGGACAGTGCTTTTCTTTCAAAAATAAGGACATTTCAAAGTGACCCCAAACTTTTGAACGGTAGTGTAAATCAGTCTTCTTCAGACCATTCCATCTCTTCATCAATGGGACTGGGAACAGAAACACGCGCTGAATATCTGACCGCAGCAGGTGGATTTCGAACTGCGCTCGCCGCGCAAAACTCAATCCACAGGTGGTGCGATATCAGCTGCGCTCAGACTGATCTGATTCATCAGAGTTCGACTCGATAATGCATGCAAGATCGCTTTGTTAAATGAAAACAAAACCTAATAATAAGGAAAAAGAGCACTGCAGGAGGCAGGAGGCACATACCCGGGTGCGCTTTGAAGCTGCGCACCGTGTTTCCGTCCCGCAGCGCAAAGCTCGCGCTCGTGTATTTGCTGTAGAGCATGTGCATGTGTTCAGACACTGTATCCTGCACGGACTGCTCCGACTGATCCGCGTCCACTTTGTGTCCAAAATCCTTCGTGAGTCTTGCGAAGTGATCTTTCAGCATGGCGCAATATCCACAACACACGCAGCTCCATCCCAGAAGGAGCAGCAGCAGGCGATCCATGGCGCCGAGGCGAGTTTTATTCGAACGCACAATGCTGTTGAATCAGATGCGCTCAAGTCTCCGACAAGAGATCATCACATGAGAGGAAAAAGGGAAAGCCCGGCGCTTCGGTGATGTGCGGAGTGTGTGCGGAGTGTGTGCGTCTGGCGCGCGCTCTCGGGGGTTTTGTGCGTGCACACTGCGCGGCTGAAGGGACAACCAATCGCATCCCACTCTGCTCTCATCTGAGGGCCAAGCGCAACGGGCTGCAGATTTATAGGGCTTAGGGGAGAACCCTGAGGTACTTCACCTTCCATCCAGCCACAAACAGAAAGAGGAGGGTAGCGAGAAAGAAGGGAAGAAAAAAAAATTGTGAACAAATAAAGATACGGACAGAGGGAAATATAGAAAGAAGACGGGGAGGGAAAAAGGGTTAGAAATAGAACCAGTATATTTAAGTTATTCCAAAAATCGAGTCATACATGAGCGGATTGCTATAAGCCATGTACGGCAAGATTGAGTGGAATAACTGTTTTATTCTATCCACATTCTTGAGAAACAGAGCATTTTTAATTTTTTTTTTACAAATTCGATAAATAAAAACTTCACGCAAAACATCGGACAAAATCATTTCCATTTCTTCAAGGAGAACTGAAGGCAATTTTTTATCGTCAAAATTCTATTTTTCTCATCACTATTTTGTCACTGCTGTAGCAAGTTATGAGTGTTTGAAATACGCTCTGTAATATATCAGTCCATATGTCAAAGCAAGGGGCGGCAGGGTGGTGTAGTGGTTAGCGCTGTCGCCTCACAGCAAGAAGGTCCTGGGTTCGAGCCCCGGGGCCGGCGAGGGCCTTTCTGTGTGGAGTTTGCATGTTCTCCTCGTGTCCGCATGGGTTTCCTCCGGGTGCTCCGGTTTCCCCCACAGTCCAAAGACATGCAGGTTAGGTTAACTGGTGACTCTAAATTGACCGTAGGTGTGAATGTGAGTGTGAATGGTTGTCTGTGTCTATGTGTCAGCCCTGTGATGACCTGGCGACTTGTCCAGGGTGTACCCCGCCTTTCGCCCGTAGTCAGCTGGGATAGGCTCCAGCTTGCCTGCGACCCTGTAGAAGGATAAAGCGGCTAGAGATAATGAGATGAGATGTCAAAGCAATGGCCGTAAACGAGATTCGCTGAGACCTGTGCGAGACATCGTAGGACGGAAGTAAAACGTACAGCGGAAACCAAAGCGACTGACATCTGCCAACATTGTCAAAAGATGCGCGCACGCTCATTTGAATACTGAAGCCGTAAGTTTTGTTTGTTTTGATAGCAATCAGGAAAGTTTGAAAAAAGTAGGCAGTAATCGTCATTTAAACTCGTTTTTGTGTAATACTTCGTTTGGAAAACAGTTTTCAAAATGGCGGCACTGACACCTGGCTGACACTTCACATTTAAGTCTCACACAAGTCTCGTGAAGATCGCGCGGATAAGCAACGCCTGCCGTGGACCAAACGAACTAAATTCAACATGGCTAAAAACCGAACAGGCCAATAAGTATAATATTTAATTGCAATTAGTTGTCAATACGAGTCACGATATAAGGTTACTCAAACCAAAAACGTAATTGAATAACATGTTAACTGTAATATAACTGTAATATATCAGTCCGTATGTCAAAGCAATGGCCGTAAACAAGATTCTCTGAGACCTGTGCGAGACATCGTAGGACAGAAGTAAAACGTACAGCGGAAATCAAAATGACCGACATCTGCCAATGTTATCAAAAGACGTGCACGCGCTCTTTCGAATGCTGAAGCTGGAAGTTTTGTTTGCTTTGATAACAGTCAGGAAAGTTTGAAAAAAGTTGGCAGTAATCGTCATTTAAACTCGTTTTTGTGCAATATTTCGTTTGGAAAACAGTTTTCAAAATGGCGGCACTGACACCCTGGCTGACACTTCACATTTTAAAAAGTCTCGCACAAGTCTTGTGAAGATCGCGCGGATAAGCGACGCCTGCCGTGGACCAAACGAACTAAATTCAACATGGCTAAAAACCGAACAGGCCGATAAGTATAATATTTAATTGCAATTAGTTGTCAATACGAGTCACGATATAAGGTTACTAAAACGGAAAACGTAATTGAATAACACGTTAATTAAGAAATAAAGCAAGTTTAAAAATGACTTCAGTTCTCCTTTAAAAGATGGACTTCTTAAAAACCTATTGATGGCTGCACGAATTGACATAAGTGCTTTTTTTTTTGGTAGAAAGTGCCGTCTTACTGTCGTGCCGAAGTAAAGAATAGCTTTAGACATTTATTTAATTCTTCCTTGGACATTTCAGTCATGTAATTTTCAAACTTCTTTGAGCGTTTGAACCAGTCTAAAACATTTTTAATGCTTAAAGATGAAGAATGTAAACAAACTAACAAAATTACAGTAGCAATTTGTGAAAATGCTGCTATAATAATTCTTGATAAATGAAAAAAATATACATTATTACCATCAAATACTTTCATTCCATATTTTGTTGCTTTTTTATTTTATGGGGTTTTGTTTTCGAGTAGAGTTTTTATTTTGTCCTCAGTTGGTTCAGCAGCACACTCCACCATTTTGTTTTTTTCTACTCATGGTATACGAGCTGATAGCCTAGTAGTAGAGTAGCCAATCAGAACGTGTGATTGCTCATATCCAGTGAATGAGGACATAATAAAATTTAATAGACTCCTGAATGATAGATGACATCATCTAGCTGGACATGATCAATCACATATCAGTGCAAGGCAATACACTTAAACATTGGTGGAATTAATTTAGAGTAAGATCAACGTAACATCTCTCAGCAAACTTGTATCTGGGATGAAAGATTGAATGACGTGGCTTATAAAGGCATTAAAAGCTCTTGATCTCATTTTGTGGAGTTTAATGTGGTTGAGCACACACATGCTGTAGGGTGATCCTGATGAGGCACTGCGTCCCAAACACCATGCTCATGGACAAGGCTTCAGTACACCCCATCTGTGTCTGTTTTTCAGAACCAGTGGGGCAGGAAGTAATCATCTCTCCCTTTCCGTGACATATGAAGCCAGCAAGGTGATTTTTCAAGAGATGTTTTTGAGGAGAAAACATTGAATTGAGGCGGCTAGAGATAATGAGATGAGATGAGACATTGAATTGAAAAATAGTGTCATAGATAAATACATAAAGTATGTAGTGAGATCTAAACAAAACCAGCCATGCTGTGCAAAAGGAACAATTTATTCATTAAGAAAAGATCATTTCCAAAAACATGAAAATGTTACAAAGGATTTTGTGCAATTTCACAAAGTAATATTAAGTAATAGTCATTATTTTAGATAAAAGCATCAACAAGGACATCTGCAGGGACCAAATGAGAACCAAAGAATCTGCTGAAGAACTGTTTATTGTTACACATTTGGTTAGAATCAGAATCATGAATTCAACTTGGTAGCTCCATCGGTTCTGCAACAGAGACTCTAACGAGCTAAAGGTAGGCTTAAGTAAGAAAAAACGTGAAAAAGAAAAACAAACAAACAACATATCTACTAAATACCTGAAGCTCAAATGTTTCTCCAGCCATCCAAAGTGTAGATTTTTGGAAACTTGGAGTAAGCAGCATCAGCACTACACACCACACACTATATAGCATTAACATCAAAGCAGCCTGTGCTCTAATTACAGTGTGTGTCAGATTATACACTTGATATAATGGTCAAAGATGACAACATGAAGATAGAGGTCAGACTTAATGGGTATTCTGGGTGAGTGTTCACAAGGTGATGCCTGTGGAGTTAAAGAAAATTCACATTTTAATAACAATAATTCATCTGCTTGCACAATTAAATTAAAATTCACATTACTTTTAACAGATCTGAACTGATTTTGACAATCAGTTCAGATATGTTAAAAATCTGAATGGAGTTTGAACCGAAGTTCCATCCATCCATCCATTATCTCTTGCCGCTTTATCCTGTTCTACAGGGTCGTAGGCAAGCTGGAGCCTATCCCAGCTGACTACGGGCGAAAGGCGGGGTACACCCTGGACAAGTCGCCAGGTCATCACAGGGCTGACACATAGACACAGACAACCATTCACACTCACATTCACACCTACGGTCAATTTAGAGTCACCAGTTAACCTAACCTGCATGTCTTTGGACTGTGGGGGAAACCGGAGCACCCGGAGGAAACCCACGCGGACATGGGGAGAACATGCAAACTCCGCACAGAAAGGCTCCGGTCAGCCACTGGGCTTGAACCCAGAACCTTCTTGCTGTGAGGTGACAGTGCTAACCACTACACCACCATGCTGTCAAGTTCCAATCAAAATTTAGAAAACAAACAAAATGAATAAACAAGAACAACACCAAAACCCTCCTGAGTTAGACATGAAGCATTTTACAGTTCAGGTTTAATAGGACCCCTTTATGAAGGCATGTGTCCTCTGCCTGTAAGCTAACAATTAAGAAGAGAAAGAAAGCAAACAAGCAAGCCATGGGTTTGATTCTGGTTTATGACGTTTTGTTGCTTTTGAATCAAACCTTCAAACTCCACTGTAGGGAACTAATAAATACGTTATAATCCTTCTAAAAAGTAGTACGATCAGAGACCATCCCTACATTCGGTCACTTATCTGCAGCAGTTAAAACAAAAATGTGTAAAATGAGGAAAAAAGCAACACGACCAATCCAAATCTGTTTCATGTACCATTCTGTCAGCAGGAATGCATCTATATGGGCAATGAGGTCATGACTAGTAGGGGCCTGGGCTGGGTTCAGGGCGCTTGGGTGGTTTTGGCGTCTGGGTTTCTCAAGCCTTCCCTTCGTTTTTTAATAGCCGTCCTGGTCGGGGTGTGCTCGACCACAGGCACAATTTGCCTCTGCCATCTTGGCCTCAATGTGCGTTCAAAGCGGCCCGTCTGCAGCGCTGCGTCTTTACTAAAATAGCCCGTCCTCGAAGTGCAGAGATGAAGAAACCAAAGTGGCACAGTCTTCCAGGCTGGAATTCATTGCACATTCTCCCGTGTTTTATCAAACCAACCCAGTGTAAAGACGGGAAGGAAGCACCTATCTAAAGATCTTTCCCTTGCGCAATTATGTCTGGATTTCCATGTATTCATCCAGTGCAGGTTCGTTTTTGAATCAAGAAGAGAGAGAAAGAGAGAGCCACTGGATTCCACTGGATTGGCCAGAAATCACAGGATAATGCAATAGCAGTCAGTCCTGCTTTCAATCTGGGTGGTCTTATGATTCACTATGCCTTATGAACAAACTTCCATTTACAAAAATAACCTTTCCGCTCTTCTGAAAGTGGAAACCTTTGAAATGGAGGGCAGATTGCGTACCACTTAACGCTTAAAATGGCCAGTCTAGCTCATTTGTGATATCAAACAATAAATGGAACCATAATTAATCTCATTGTTTTAAAATATAAGATATAGTTTTTATTCATTTACAGTCGCCACTTTATCCTGCTCTCGGTTGCCATGGATCCCGGGAACACTGGGCCCCAGATGAGAATACACGCCAAACGGGAAGCCACTCCGTTGCACAGCACCCTGAACACACATTCACACCTCGAGGCATTTTAGTACAGCCAATCCAACTACAGGCATATTTTTGGGAGGTGGAATGAACCAAAGAACCAGTATGAAATCCACAAAGCAAACAGACACTAACCTTGGCTCAAGATCAAACCAGGGACCCTGAAGCTATGAGGCAACAACACTACCCACAGCACCAGAGCGTCACCCCGAGGAAAGTTTTGCTCATAAAGTATCTCTTATTTATTATTAATTCAACTATGAATAGTTTATATTAAAGAAATAAATGCCATACATACATTGATATACATTTAAAAGTGACAACAGTCCTACCTGTGGGTCAACATTCACAATATTTCGGTCCTTCTTATTCTTGAAAAGTACAGCAGTTTGCTTGTCAGTAATCACCTGGTAGTTTGCACTGTCACTCGAAGCTACTTCATTTGTTTTCCAGTTGTAGAAACTAAAAAAAAAGTTGAAATGTAGGAAATACATTTACCATTTCTTGTCACAACAAATTAGCAAAAAAAAAAAAAATTGCCCCAAAGAAAATTGGTGAAGTGAAAATATTATTTCATATAATTATTTTCATATAATATTTCATATTAATATTATACAGCTGGAATATAGTGTTGTAATGCACCGGCTAAGAGTGAAGTTTGAGAGTTTCTAGGACAATCAAACAAGAAATGAATTTTGACATTACCAGCATGGAAATCTCAAATGTAATTGGTAAAATTGAGTAGACATTTATTTGAACTAATGAATACGTATTTTAACCCAAGTTCTGGGTTGCAATTCAATAGATTATTATCATATAAAATGTATTTATTCTTTCCACATTCACTGGATATGAGCAATTGTGCTTTGATTGGCTACTCGACTACTAGGCTATCAGCTTATATACCGTGAGTAGAGAAAAACAAAAAAAACAAAATGGCAGAGCGTGTTGCTGAACCAACCGAGGATGAAATAAAAACTCTACTTGAAAACAAAATCACAAAAAAATACAAAAAAAGCAACAAAACATGGAATGAAAGTATTTGATGGTAAGAACGTATCATTTTTTATTTTTCAAGAATTATTATGATAGCATTTTTCACAAATGGTTACTGTCATTTTGCCGGTTTGTTTACATTCTTCATCTTTAAGCGTTAAAATTTGTTGAATTTTTTTTTAGACTGGTTCAAAAGCTCAAAGAAAAATAAAATTTGAATATTTTACTATGCATGTATGCAATTTGTCATGTGTCCGCTAATCAGTAATAATTTTGTTGGACGTTTTGTGTAAAGTTTTTCATCTCATCTCATCATCTCTAGCCGCTTTATCCTGTTCTACAGGGTCGCAGGCAAGCTGGAGCCTATCCCAGCTGACTACGGGCGAAAGGCGGGGTACACCCTGGACAAGTCGCCAGGTCATCACAGGGCTGACACATAGACACAGACAACCATTCACGCTCACATTCACACCTACGGTCAATTTAGAGTCACCAGTTAACCTAACCTGCATGTCTTTGGACTGTGGGGGAAACCGGAGCACCCGGAGGAAACCCACGCGTACACGGGGAGAACATGCAAACTCCGCACAGAAAGGCCCTCGCCGGCCACGGGGCTCGAACCCGGACCTTCTTGCTGTGAGGCGACAGCGCTAACCACTACACCACCGTGCTGCCGTGTAAAGTTTTTATTTATCAAATTTGCAAAAATTAAAAATAAAAATGCTCTGTTTCTCAAAATCCAAGGAATGTGGATAGAACAAAACAGTTATTCCACTCAATCTCATCATCATATATGGCTTATAGCCAACTTGGTGCTACCCGTCTCGCCAGCTATCAACTCATGTACGACTTGATTTCGTGGAATAATTGTTTTACAGTATATATGTTGTATCACTTAAAAAACCCCTTATATCTAATTTTATAATAGTAAAAATAATGGAATGCTGAGCCTGTTTTTACGCTGTACACTGGATTGAACACTTAAAAGCTACTTTTTCTAATCTTCTTTTTTTCTTACTGAATATATTTGAAAACACACGTCTTGTTTATTTTCTACTATGACCTTTAGCCTCAGTTTTGGGTGATGTGCAAAAAAAAAAATCAAAGCCACAAGAAAATTCTGCTGTCCATCGCTGCCACTTAAAAGTTAAACTGTGGCAGCCCAATGACTTGGCAGCAAGTGAATCTGACTGTTATTGAGGCACACAATGAGCAGTAATGGAGCGCACATTGGGACTTGGGTTCTGCCTGAGTGTGCTGGGCATAGTTAGTGGTTCTTATCACTAAGTAAAGTACTGAAAGACAGCTGCTTGGCAGAAGTAGAACTCCAAATGTCACACTTTAAAAGAAGTGGCGGGTTGGATAAGCGGATTTCAGCTATTCCTAAGCAACAGTCCTTCATCCAAGAGCAATGCTGGAACTCAGGGAGGATGAGATTTAGAAGAAAAAATAAGGGAGAAGCACATTAAAAAAGCAAGTACATATGAAGCGAATCATCCGAGAACATTTTGGCACTTTACCAATGCATGATGCATTCTGGTATGTTGCTTAAACGTCCAATATGTTGTTAGCAACAGATGTAAAGATACTGACCTTAAAACTACACGGCCTTTCATTTTCATAAAATTGGTAAAATTTAGTTCCCTCTGAAATTTGGTCATTGTGATATGTTTATTTCTGTAATATCTCAAAAAAAAAAAAAAAAAACCAGGCCATTCTGTGGCTGGGAGGTTATTTAATTTGAGGGGATTCCCGAGCAAATAATGTGCATGAAATTGCTCGCTTTGTGCAGTCAAGCAGACAGAGGAAGTCCGTGTGCGCATGCGCAGGTTAACTTCTTCTTCTTCTTCTTTTGGGTTTTACGGCAGCTGGCATCCACAGTGTTGCATTACTGCCATCTACAGGTTTACCTTGACCGTGCACTGACAGTTACATCATTCTGTCGCTAAACGAACAGCTGATCACACCGAGGTGCTTGCTGACCACCGATTATTTATTAGTTTGGTCCTGTGTTTCCTTTCCTTCGCAACATAACATCTTTTCTTCTCGCTTTCCGTTACTGTAGTCGGTCTTTCACGTTTCATTCGCACACTCACATCCGCCATTTTTCTCTCCTGTTTCAAATTTGTATCCCACAATAGCTTGTACGAACAGGGAAAGCCCACGACATGATGCATGACAGAGTATCTTGAATTGGGTCATGGTGAAGCAGGAAAAAATAGCTGAGAATTTAGGGCCACATGGCCTTAAATTCATTAATTTTTCTATTTAAAAAAACCCTAATAAAATCGGAAGTCTGTGATTTGAATTCAGTAGCTTTCGATCCACTAAACAAAAATAATTGGGTGTTGGGGAAAATTCTTTTTATGACCTACACTTGAAAAATCTGAAAGGCAGTCTACCTTTAAAAGGTTAAATCACAGAATTGAAGCACTCATAACCTCAAATGACATCTACATTTGGCTGATTGTTCAGACTCTGGTGGATTGATTTCAGTAGCAGTCTCTGGACCAGCATAAAGACGCATGATGCATTTGCATGATAATCTCAGAAATGTTCTTGCATTAAACATGAGCACAAAATATATTGAATCTATTGGATCAATAAAAAGCAAAAAAAAAAAGCATGAGGACAGTATGGGCCTATTTATTTTATGATTCTACAGATGTTCATCTAAGAGGAAATATAACCTTAAAATTAAATGCAAAATATGTTTGCAAATGGTATCCCGGCATACTTGGACCTGTTTCGCTTTCCACACCCAACATTAATAAATCAACCTAAGAGTTCATCATTCCACTACTCAGGCGGCCTCAACCGGTTGGATCCATATGCTTCATCCATATGGCTGTAACATTTTTTAAATGGCTCCAATTTATCACGATAGTTTTGACAAATACGATGCAAAGAAAGTGTGAGCAAAAGAAACAGAGATGTGGCCTTAAGGTTGCCTCTACCCTCCTCCTAAACTGTCCAGAAACCATGGAGCCGTCGTGAGCACCAAAGCAAACAAAGTGTGCCTTAAATGAAAAGACAGGAAATAGGAACTAAACAAAATGTAATGGTCTGAATTAAACATCCTCGGAGGATCCCTGCCTGCCATCCTGCATCGGGGGAAAGACCTTTATGCCTTCACTTGCGGTCAGCCTACATGGGGACTGCCTTTACAGTAAACATGGCAGGCTTTGACACTAGAGCCTAGGTTCTATGGGGTAAATACAATGATGCATGAAATCACAAGTTTAACCCATGCTCCATTTGCAGCCTGGATCAAACATTCTAGAGCTGGTTAATGTCCTGGATGGTCTACTTTGATTTCCCAAAGGGAAAGGAAAGTCTTGCTGTTTCTCCATATGGTTTCGAATGTATACATAATGAAAATGATCTGGCAAGAAGCTTAGAACTGGAGATTCATTGGCACTTCCTCGTTTTTAGAAATAAGGTTTGACAGTGTTTTTGGTGTCTATTTATACTGAAACGCCATCTAGCAATTAACATTTTTGGGTTCACCACTTTTATGCACTGGTGAACCACTTACTTTTGGGTCGAAGCAACAGGACAGATGTGAGATATTTTAACAGAGAACATGAAAAGATGGGCAAAATAGTGTTCCAGGCCCTTTAGATTTTCAAGTTGGATGGGGCTACAAGACTGGACCGTCAGTCAGATTTTCATCGCTTTGTTTTGTGACAGAAACAGAAGCAATCCAGCACTTGTGTTTTACTTTTCCCTGAAGGGATGTCACCTACCAGCGTAAAAAATGATTTACATCCACAATAGAGATGGTGCCACACCCATAATGTCTTGCAAATGTGTGAAAAATCAGCATTTTGTAGAAACATCTTTAGTATTAAACATAACGCTAGAAAGAACAAAAAGGAAGCCTGTGCTCAGGCTTTTTATATTAAACAGTGATTCACATTGCAAAGCATTTTGTGTTCAGATTCTCTCAATGTTTAGAAAAGGCAGAAAACTCCTACTGAATATGAACACTTAGCATTGTTAAGAGCTTTATAAAGAATGGGTTTGCACCGTATAAGTAGGGTAAGTTTCAAACATGATGAACCTAAAAATCATTTTTGTGTCTCAAATTACATGATCTGAGGTAGTAAATCATGGTAGCACATCTCATCTCATTTCATCTCATTATCTGTAGCTGCTTTATCCTGTTCTACAGGGTCGCAGGCAAGCTGGAGCCTATCCCAGCTGACTACGGGTGAAAGGCGGGGTACACCCTGGACAAGTCGCCAGGTCATCACAGGGCTGACACATAGACACAGACAACCATTCACACTCACATTCACACCTACGGTCAATTTAGAGTCACCAGTTAACCTAACCTGCATGTCTTTGGACTGTGGGGGAAACCGGAGCACCCGGAGGAAACCCACGCGGACACGGGGAGAACATGCAAACTCCACACAGAAAGGCCCTCGCCGGCCACGGGGCTCGAACCCGGACCGTCTTGCTGTGAGGCGACAGCGCTAACCACTACACCACCGTGCCGCCCATAGAGAGATTAATATAAAATAAATTCGACACTCCGTCTTATACAGGAGAGATTTTAAAAAAACTGGAAATTGGTCATCATAAATATTTTCAATCTTATCAATCCAAAGTGAATACACTGCTTTCATATTTTTCAAATATCTAACACTTTCAATATATTTCACCTCCATAGGCAAAGAAGATTTATAGACAATGCAAACCTGAAACTTGTGCTTTTATTCCTGGGCTTATCTCAGTTCTCCTCATGTTAGTAAAAGTTAGTAAAATAGGACAGCAGTGCAGATATTTTTAAAACCACAAAGTTGAGCAACAGGTGCACTGCAGGAATGCAGCACGGATTGGCACAGAAAGGGTTCGGCCAAGGAGCCACCTTGAAATTTCTGCAGTTAAATTTTTTCAAGTACAATAATGCCTATATAGAGAATTTGTTCTGTTCGCTTGGATGCACATACACACAAATGCTTCATATGCACACAAACACGAATACACAATGAAGTACTTGTGCATGCCAACAATTGTGGTAAAAATCGGATACCAAAAGAGGCAATGCTTCTAAACATCTGTCAGGATGGTCATTGTGGGATAAACATAGGAGATGGTCGAGGAAATTGACCATGAATTGTGTATGTTGCGTTTTGGATGTAACTAAAACATGAATTGACATTTTGAAAGATTCTACAATATTCCGCAGGAAATTTTTGAGTAAAGCATGTATTCAGGAGGGCGGCACGGTGGTGTAGTGGTTAGCACTGTTGCCTCACAGCAAGAAGGTCCGGTTCGAGCCCCGTGGCCAGCGAGGGCCTTTCTGCGTGGAGTTTGCATGTTCTCCCTGTGTCCGTGTGGGTTTCCTCCGGGTGCTCCGGTTTCCCCCACAGTCCAAAGACATGCAGGTTAGGTTAACTGGTGACTCTAAATTGACCGTAGGTGTGAATGTGAGTGTGAATGGTTGTCTGTGTCTATGTGTCAGCCCTGTGATGACCTGGCGACTTGTCCAGGGTGTACCCCGCCTTTCGCCCGTAGTCAGCTGGGATAGGCTCCAGCTTGCCTGTGACCCTGTAGAACAGGATAAAGCGGCTACAGATAATGGATGGATGTATGGATATATTCAGGATTGGTGCATAATAGAGGTTGGTCCCAAAAAAAAAACGTCTGTCACAATGTTGTTTAGAGCCTATCATGAACATTACATCCTATCATGTGGATGTATTGTTTGTCTCTTTAACAATATCTTCCTTACACTTACAACGGTTGGAAAATGTCTTCAGCTGGTGGTCATGTTTTTTTTTTCCCAACTCTATTTTTTATAACGATGAGGACAGAGTCCAACTTGTGGTGTGGAGTTGTGCATCTGTATGGGAAGAACTCATCTGCTCCATGTTACCAGTGACCGCAAGCACTGGCTGTTATTTTTCCCGCGAGAGAGAGAGAGAGAGAGAGAGAGAGAGAAGGGGGTTGGGTTGTCCAGGCTTATGTTATAATGCACTTAATTCCTCTGTTTACACTGTTTAGAGTTGGGAGTATGCTCGAGTGCGTGTGCATCCTGAAGTAGTTCAGGTGTAGACATCACTGAATACAGCTGACATGGAGCATTTTACATAACAAGAATCCTATTCCAAGCTCAAAATATTTGTCTTTACTGTAATTCAGCAGAGCACATAGTGTATACTTCTAAAATCTAAACTATAAAAAAGAAATTTTAATTTCGATTAAAAATGTTTTCATAGAGGTATAGACTACTTTTACCATTCGAGAGCTGTCAGAAAGCTTGCATCATTCTACAACCGATGTTCAAATTGTCATTTTTGTCATAATGTAACTAAAAATCCTATGGAAAAATCTAAAATGTTTGTTTCCTATATACAGTGGTGCTTGAAAGTTTGTGAACCCTTTAGAATTTTCTATATTTCTGCATAAATATGACCTAAAACATCAGATTTTCACACAAGTCCTAAAAGTAGATAAAGAGAACCCAGTTAAACAAATGAGACAAAACTATTATACTTGGTCATTTATTTATTGAGGAAAATGATCCAATATTACATATCTGTGAGTGGCAAAAGTATGTGAACCTCTAGGATTAGCAGTTAATTTGAAGGTGACATTAGAGTCAGGTGTTTTCAATCAATGGGATGACAATCAGGTGTGAGTGGGCACCCTGTTTTATTTAAAGAACAGGGATCTATCAAAGTCTGATCTTCACAACACGTGTTTGTGTAAGTGTATCATGTCACGAACAAAGGAGATTTTGAAAGACCTCAGTAAAAGCGTTGTTGATGCTCATCAGGCTGGAAAAGGTTACAAAACCATCTCTAAAGTGTTTGGACTCCACCAATCCACAGTCAGACAGATTGTGGGCAAAGGGAGGAAATTCAAGACCATTGTTACCCTCCCCAGGAGTGGTTGACCAACAAAGATCACTCCAAGAGCAAGGCGTGTAATAGTCAGCGAGGTTACAAAGGACCCCAGGGTAACTTCTAAGCAACTGAAGGCCTCTCTCACATTGGCTAAAGTTAATGTTCATGAGTCCACCATCAGGAGAACACTGAACAACAATGGTGTGCATGGCAGGGCTGCAAGGAGAAAGCCACTGCTCTCCAAAAAGAACATTGCTGCTCGTTTGCAGTTTGCTAAAGATCACGTGGACAAGCCAGAAGGCTATTGGAAAAATGTTTTGTGGACGGATGAGACCAAAATAGAACTTTTTGGTTTAAATGAGAAGCGTTATGTTTGGAGAAAGGAAAACACTGCATTCCAGCATAAGAACCTTATCCCATCTGTGAAACATGGTGGTGGTAGTAACATGGTTTGGGCCTGTTTTGCTGCATCTGGGCCAGGACGGCTTGCCATCATTGATGGAACAATGAATTCTGAATTATACCAGCGAATTCTAAAGGAAAATGTCAGGACATCTGTCCATGAACTGAATCTCAAGAGAAGGTGGGTCATGCAGCAAGACAACAACCCTAAGCACACACGTTGTTCTACCAATGAATGGTTAAAGAAGAATAAAGTTAATGTTTTGGAATGGCCAAGTCAAAGTCCTGACCTTAATCCAATCGAAATGTTGTGGAAGGACCTGAAGCGAGCAGCTCATGTGAGGAAACCCACCAACATCCCAGAGTTGAAGCTGTTCTGTACAGAGGAATGGGGTAAAATTCCTCCAAGCCGGCGTGCAGGACTGATCAACAGTTACCGGAAACGTTTAGTTGCAGTTATTGCTGCACAAGGGGGTCACACCAGATACTGAAAGCAAAGGTTCACATACTTTTGCCACTCACAGATATGTAATATTGGATCATTTTCCTCAATAAATAAATGACCAAGTATAATATTTTTGTCTCATTTGTTTAACTGGGTTATCTTTATCTACTTTTAGGACTTGTGTGAAAATCTGATGATGTTTTCGGTCATATTTATGCAGAAATATAGACAATTCTAAAGGGTTCACAAACTTTCAAGCACCACTGTATGCATACAAGATATATGCTCTCTGTCTCTCTCTCACACATACAAAAATTACCAATTTTCATGGGTTCCTAAGCATCTGAAATTGATAAGTTTTGCCACTCACTAAGCACTTGTCTCATATGCAATGGTTCAAATGAATCATTGCCTGCATTTAAAAATTCCTTGGCAGTGAACAATTGCATTGAACACAGAACATTAGTTTATAATGCCCAACACATTGTGATGACTCATTTCTGACTTCTGAAAGTGTTTAATGTGTTTATTTGAAATATGTGATGGAAGCTTGGGCTTATGAACAAGCAGCACCACATTAAACTACTGTGTCAGTCAAATATATTAGAAAATTGTGATATAGACAATATATCCTGGAATATATTGGTGTTTAGTTTGTGTTTTTTGGACTGAACCATAGCAAATATAAATACAGGAAATGTCTTCCATACGAGTTGGTGTTGTGTAAACAAAATATGTCTATTTTTGATTTGCAAACTGCAGGCCAGGCCGGATGAGCTTATGCAATAACGCGTCGTCCATCCATCGTCCGTCCACAATTTACAAAAATCGCTATTCCTCCTACAGGATTAATTGGCTTTTGATCAAACTCACATACAATGTTCCCCAGGTGGGTGTGCATAAAAGTTGTCAAGATGGTGGCGCCATCTGTCATAGTTACGATTTTATGGGTGTCTGAAATTTTTGGGTGACTCGTCACATTAAACGCTACTCTTCAGTCGGATTTCAAACTCACACACGACAGTGGCTGGTATGAGCTACAGCCCCATTGAGGCTATTTTTATCATTTATGATAGGTGTTTGTTTGTTTGTTTTGTGTAACTGAGCAACGTTTTCCATTCTTCAGACTTTGCAAAGCTTAAATCCATGTTTTGCACATTGGTGATAATGTCTATTAACTTATAATAATGTAACTTAAAAACTGTCAAGTGTAGTATTAATTCACAAATTACAACTGAAGCTTAATTTTAAGCTTTTTTCTTATCTTTCCTTTATCAGGGGCTACAACAAAATTGCTAGCTAAGTTGAACACAAGAATAAATATCTTTGCATTCAGTTTTTCACTTGTGGGTGTACATGGCATCCACAACTGTTGCTCGCTTGTGTGTATGCACTGTCTAGGTGTTTTAATGTTCTGACACTGAAAAGGTAGTGGCCAGAATGTATACACACTACTGTAAAAAGTCATACACATTGATATGCTACCTTTGATTCTTGAATCTACTGCAAGCTGGCTTAGTGGTTAGCATGTCCGCCTCTCAACTGGGAGATCGGGAGTTCTACTTGTGGTCAGGACACACCAAAGACCATCGTAAAAATGGTACCTACTGCCATCTGGCACAGCATGCTGCAATACAGATGCGAGTGGGGAATCAAACTCTCACAGTTACCAGAGGATTAACCCTCCACTGTAACCCTAGCTGTATAGGTGAGAGGCTGAGGGCTACAGAAATGGAGATCGGTGCTGCCCAATGCGCCTTAAGGGCCTGGTTAGTACTGGGACGGGAGACTGCCTGGGAAGACCAGGGCATGGGGCGGGAAGGACTTCAGACTTTTAGATTCTTGAATCTGACTGGTCAGAAGTTCTCATCTCATCTCATTATCTCTAGCCGATTTATCCTGTTCTACAAGGTCGCAGGCAAGCTGGAGCCTATCCCAGCTGACTACGGGCGAAAGGCGGGGTACACCCTGGACAAGTCGCCAGGTCATCACAGGGCTGACACATAGACACAGACAACCATTCACACTCACATTCACACCCACGGTCAATTTAGTCAACTCAACCTGCATGTCTTTGGACTGTGGGGGAAACCGGAGCACCCGGAGGAAACCCACGTGGACACGGGGAGAACATGCAAACTCCACACAGAAAGGCCCTCGCCGGCCACGGGGCTCGAACCCGGACCTTCTTGCTGTGAGGCGACAGCGCTAACCACTACACCACCGTGCCGCCCTGGTCAGAAGTTATTGAAAAATGTTTCATACCACTTGCGATGACATCATCCTAATGCATTATCATTTCCACACACGGCTAATTCATAGGGACATTACAGCAGACACTACAAAAAAAAAAAAGCCCTAAGAAAATCAACAAAATAAAAACAGTTATTTAACTCAGAAAACGTATAATTGTTGATATTCTGAAGCTTTAAGTAAGGAGATATTTAATTAACATTTATGGAAAGAGTGTCCAGTTTGAACCGATTGTAAAATTCAGTTTTGTGACATTTGAAAGCCTTCAAAGACAATGAACAACTTCAGGATGGAAAATTCGTGTTCCTTGATAACATGACAAGGTGTGTTTTTTTTTCTTGAATACAATAAAAAAAAGTTAGCTTTTCTTTCATTTTTCTTTCAAAGAGGTGCAAACACAGGGAGGAACTAAAGCTGTGAAATGAGAGGTTTCAACAGTAATAGAATACCCATGCCATTGGCTTGTTCCGAGGAATTCACTAGAACTTGTTTGGCTTTGTTGCTTTACCACTCATTTGCACTGAATTGAAAAAAGCTCAATTCAAATGCTGATTGTTGCTTTGTTTTAATGTCAGTTGCAGCTGTTGATGGAATTGCAGCTCCATGTTACACACTTGCGTACAAAATTAACAACTACCTGAACGATTTCTTATGTGTCTTCTGTTTGTTGAGAAACTCAACTCTGAATACAGTACCAGTCAAAAGTTTGTACACAGCTTCTAATTCAATGGTTTGTTTTAATTTTCATTAATTAAAAGACACTTCATGTCTTAAAGTAATGATGGATGTCGTTGTCGTTTCTCTTTACTTAGTTGAGCGGTTCTTGACATAATATGGTTTACTACAGTTGTGGAATAGGGCTATTTACGGTCTTTATTATTTACTATTTACTGTTTGATCTCAAACTCATTAAGAAGGCAAGAAATTGCACTAATTAACTTTTGGCGAGGTGGCACGGTGGTGTAGTGGTTAGCGCTGTTGCCTCACAGCAAGAAGGTCCGGGTTTGAGCCCCGTGGCCGGCGAGGGCCTTTCTGTGTGGAGTTTGCATGTTCTCTCCGTGTCCGCGTGGGTTTCCTCCGGGTGCTCCGGCTTCCTCCACAGTCCAAAGACATGCAGGTTAGGTTAACTGGTGACTCTAAATTGACCGTAGGTGTGAATGTGAGTGTGAATGGTTGTCTGTGTCTATGTGTCAGCCCTGTGATGACCTGGTGACTTGTCCAGGGTGTACCCCGCCTTTCGCCCGTAGTCAGCTTGGATAGGCTCCAGCTTGCCTGCGACCCTGTAGAACAGGATAAAGTGGCTAGAGATAATGAGATGAGATGAACTTTTGGCGAGGCACCTGTTAAATGAAAAACATTCCAGGTGACTACCTCATGAAGCTGGTTAAGATAATGCCAATAGTGTACAAAGTGTCATCAAGAATTGAATTCACATAATTCCCTATATGTTCCATATGTTATTTCATCATTTTGATGTCTTCAGTATTGTTCTACAATGTAGAAAATAGGCAAAATACAGACAAACCTATGAATGAGTAGGAGTGTAGGAGTAGGAGTACTTTTGACTGGTACCGTATCTAATAGTCTACAAATTGGAATAGTACGTTATTGATCACGTCAATCAATCATTATCTCGTGTTGAAGACACACCTCGTGAGGAAAAATTCCAGAGATATCTATACTTCCTATGAGTCCTGTGTAGAATCTGCGTTATTGTTATGTGTTGAAAGGTTGATGTTGCTTCTTCTTGTGGGGGCATCCATGGCCTAAGGTTAAAGAAGCAACCTTGGGCCCAAAGGGTTGCCAGTTTGATTCCCAAGACCGGGTGAAGTACCCTTGAGCAAGGCACCTAACCCCCAACTGCTCCCTAGGGGCTGTAGCATACCGTAGCTGCCCAGTGCTCTGGGTATGCGTGTGTGCTCATTGCTCACTTGTGTGTTCACTGCTTCAGATGGGTTAAATGCAGAGGAGGAATTTTGCTGTGCTTGAGTGTACATGTGACAAATAAAGGCTTCTTCTTCTTCTTAGGCTAAACATTTGAAAGATTAACCATAACCTTAAAGGCACATTAATAATAAGCAGTAGCTACTGACGATTAATTTGAGCAAACAACAATACAAGTAGGCTTACCTTAAGTCAGTTGGTCGTGGCAAAAGCCTTTTTTTCCCACTGAAATATGGTTCAAAGTCTTCACATTTGAGTCTGTGAGCATAGTCTATATACCCAGATATTTCCTGTCCACAAGCACTGTGGTCCCTTATGAAAATTATGGACTGCAAGAAAAAAAAAGCACATGCAGTATAAATAATATCGAGCAGACTATGATGAAAAATGAGAAACTAGCAAAGCAGTGGAGATGGAAAATATCGGTCACAAAAATAAAGTAAAGGAATATGCACAACACAAATCATCCCATAAATCAGACAGAGAAAACAATAGTGTGAGTGACACAACACTTACAACAAAAAATTAAACGATGGTATGACGTCAATCAGAAAGAATATCCATGAAACTCTTGCAACACGTTTAATAAATTATTTTAAAATGAATAAATCAGGACCTGGTTCAGAGTTACAATAAAAATAATAAAAAGTCTAAAAAAAATTGTGAAGCACATGGCATAGGATGAAACGGCAAAGGTTTTGAGCAAATTTGATATCAGAGATGATCTATCTTCAAGACAAAATGCATTCAACGGTTTAAAAACATTCAGTGGTTATTTTGTCTAGATGATAATGATGAAAGAACGACTTCCAATAACATATACTGTGAATAGGAGCTTTGTTTTGGCTTGTCTGTTTACCTCAGTGTGAGAGGGTTACACTTCTACTGTGAAGCCTCCCTTCCACCCAACAACACTCCAGTCACTGATATCACATTTGTATTTCTGTCTGAACTCTGGCCATCTGTGGATTCCCTTACATGTGTGGGATAAAAGTGAGATAACTGGTACCGCAGATTTAAAAAAAGAAACGAGCTCCTCTTTATATACTTTAAACAGATGCTATCAGGTTCACAGCTGCCCAGAGGCCGGGCGATCTACCTTATCTGTGGCTTCTGCACTCCCTTGAAAAGAAATCATCAGACGGGGGATAAGAAATACAGTGGGAAGAACAAGGCGAGTGGATCATCTTTCGATTTCAGAAAAGGGAATCAAAACCCTTCGGCCCACAGCTACCTTCACCCTCATAACTCATGAGTCAAAGTAATAAAACAAAAGCATGGCTCAAAGGAACTGCCTGGTTCCATCATGTAGTTTCGGAGAACAGGTGTTCTCCCTTCAGAGATTTGAAGACTTGAGATTTTTGTATTCGTATTAGCTATAATAAAACCAAGATCTTCCCTTAAGAAGTAAATAACTCTAGGGCTGTTGACGTGCTTGGCCTGAATACTTAGGTCCGTGGCCTGCATCAATTCTGGGCTTGTTTGGGGGAAAGGATTCATCATTGCAGGCTTTTCTTCACTTAAATAAACTCTTTCAGAACCAGAAGTCGATTAGAAAGCAAAAATACCACTTCTGCTGTAAGTGAAATCTTTGCAAAATAAAAAAAAAAAAATAACAAGCATACCCATGGATTATCTCATCTCATCTCATTATCTCTAGCCGCTTTATCCTTCTACAGGGTCGCAGGCAAGCTGGAGCCTATCCCAGCTGACTACGGGCGAAAGGCGGGGTACACCCTGGACAAGTCGCCAGGTCATCACAGGGCTGACACATAGATACAGACAACCATTCACACTCACATTCACACCTACGGTCAATTTAGAGTCACCAGTTAACCTAACCTGCATGTCTTTGGACTGTGGGGGAAACCGGAGCACCCGGAGGAAACCCACGCGGACACGGGGAGAACATGCAAACTCCGCACAGAAAGGCCCTCGCCAGCCACGGGGCTCGAACCCAGGACCTTCTTGCTATGAGGCGACAGCGCTAACCACTACACCACTGTGCCGCCTACCCATGGATTATTCTTATTAATATTTCTTTTAACGAATGTACAATTTATTTCGTGTTTCTTTTTTCCTACATTTACTCAAATCTTAGCGGTTTGGATGAACTGAGCTTTCAACTGAAGCTGCTGGCTTAAAGCCTATATCGAAATAATCCCTTATTGTAGGCATTGTACCATGAGTTGGCCTAGTGGTTAGTGTGTCTGCCTCTCAACTGAAGGTTGTGAGTTCTACTCATGGTCGGGTCATACAAGACCATCATAAAAATGATACCTGCTGCCGTCTGGCAAGGCATGCTGCAATACAGATGCAAATGGGGAGTCAAACTCTCGCAGTTACCAGAGGGCTAGCCCCCTACTGTAACCCTAGCTGTATAGGCGAGAGGCCGAGGGCTATAGAAGTGGAGATCAGCGTCGCCCAATGCACCTTAAGGGCCTGGTTAGCACTGGGATGGTAGACTGCCTAGGAAGACCAGGTTCTGGCATGGGAGGGACTTTGACTTTTTGACTTTGTAGAGATTGTAGTCACTTGCGTGCTTGTGTACTAGATTTATGTAGAAGGCTCTAAGTGTTATCTGCTGATGACTACATGTCTTTCAGTGCAGCTGTGAAACTTGGAATAATAAATAACATGATAAGTTTACATTACAATTACAATGATCCCCTTCGGACATAATGTGTACAGTTGTACACATGAAGTTCCATAGCATGAAGTTCCATAGCGTTTTTTTTCTTGTGTCCGAAGGGGTTATATTACCTGCTGTCGAGTCCTGGGAATGGACTTTGAGACAGGAAGTAACGGAGATTAGAATCCTCGACCACACCCAGGTTTGAAAACAGTTTTCAGACAAGACGAAATGAATCAATCGAGTTCAGTTCAAACTTACTTGGTTCAAGTTGTACCTAGTATATCTGTATCTATTAAATTAATCCCAGAAACCATCATCTCATTGTTGACATTGTTGTACATCGCTCTGGGTAAAAGCGTCTGCTGAATGCCATGTAATGTAATGTGATGTTGGGTAGGGCACAACAAGAGCTTGACCATAACTGCTTCCCAAAACCATACACTATCACTGCATTCATTATTTTGTGGTTGCGTTAAATTAAATTGAATATTTAAGGATTATTGGGCTATGTTTTTAACAAAGCACAGACAAGCTGGCTTTCTTAACACCAGCCAAATTATCATGCAGTTGGTCAGAGAAGGTTTTACTGATCATTACTTTTTTTCTGAACAAAGATGGCTATAAAGTATGATTACAAATGGACCATTGTACTTAACAAATAGCCACTGCCGATGCTCTCTACTGGATAAGGAGGTTCACAGCCTTTGTTTTTGGCAAAGCATTGAAAACCCTCAAACACCCACCCCTCAGAAACTTTGAACAGAGCAACGGAAAATGACCGAATGGCTTTTATCGTGGGGTTGCACAAGCGCCTTTCTCTGTGAAGGGAATTTCCATGGACTCATTTTATCTCTGAGGTGAGCATCAGGGTGGTACATGAAAGCAGTGTAGAAGTGTTCTTTCACAGCAACATTCAGGCTTCCTGGTATATCCCCTTCTATCCCACCACCTCACAACAAGAACAATCATGCAGTGTCAGGAAGGCTTGTGCAGGTGTCCGAGGTGTCAGCTGCTCTCTGTTTATTATTGGTGGGCTGTGCTTTAGGAGGAATCCCAGGCCATCACTAACAACTGTGTAAATTTGTTGGGGTAATGAAAACATGGCCTGGAAGACAGGAATGTTTGAGGTCCTAGTCCTTTTTTGGCAGGCTTACTCCTTGTCCCTCTTTAGGTGTTCCTTTTGGAAAAGGGGGGGTGGGGGGTGGCTTATTTGACTTGGAAGTGACTTCACACAGTAGGACTTGTGTAATAGATGCAGCAGTGGAAACCAGATGTGCCGAGGTGTGCTGCTTCTACTGGGATCGAACTGAATTCCACTTGCTTGGGAGGCAAAACTGATACCCAACTTTATTGGAGAATTTAAAATAAGGTTGGCATGATGATTAATTGCGAACACCTTTTGACACATTAATACTTATTGGAAAGTAAGAAAAAACAAATGATAACAGAAGCTAAATCTGACAGCTGGGTTCTGTATTATAGATTATGTATTATAATGATGCACTGTACAGAATTAACACGTGTCCACTATTAAAGTTTGACATCTTGCCAAACGGCAGCATGTTCAGTCAGGTACAGAATTATTATCAGAGAAATAAGAAAAACTGAAAAAGTGGAAAAAAGTCTATGACACGGTTCCACTCTGCTTCACCATGGGTTCCACTAAAGCTCTCGTCTTTGTCTTATTAATGCACAACATACCCAACATTGACGCTCACTGAATTTTAAATTCTTCAGACGTCCTAAACTCATAAAAAAAATTATTCCATTCAAGTGCATATTTGCCAAAATTATTGGTCAAAAACTTCAAGCACACTAAATCATGAGTGAATTCACACCTTTTTCTTATTAAAACACTGCAAAACAAAGCACTGTGAAGCAAATGAATTAAAGCTGACAATGATGGCAAGCAATGGACTGACCATTGGCAAGCAATGGACTCTCATGCATAGCTTAATACAAACTTCTATTAAATATATTGCTGGCTCACAGTGAGGACTATATCATTTTCATTCTGCTTACAGTATATTTCCTTGGTGTTTTATGCAGCCTGCGGGAGTGCTGCAATAGCATGATGTAGTACTTTTCATGCAATAAATTTCTGTTGTGTGCATTTTAACACTTTTGCATGACTGTAAAAACTTAACCATGTGATCATTAATTAAAAGTCATGCCGAAAATGCAGGTGCCTACATTTTTACCTTCTGCTATAGCTTTAGCTCTTTAATCGGTCAATGAATTGTTACCAGTGTCCTCTTGCAGTTCTCTTAATCTGCATCAAATTAATCAAATCTGGCAAATGTTTCATATCTTATTTTAATGGCTTTGACAGACCTCTGCATGTGTGTGCAGTATGGAGGAAAATAATCAAAAGATGCTGCTTCCTTTCACTTATAATCATAGGGTGTGTCTCAAGACAGATGTCTTGGCACAAGGTAAAAAAAAAAAAAAAAAATGAGGGAAAAAAGGATGACTTTAGCTGTACCAAGAAGCTGCTTGTACGGTTGGGTGGTTAGCTGTTTCAATCTGTATTTACTTTACTTTAGGTTCTTCTTGGCACTGTGTGATGAAACACCACTTAAAAACAATGAAAGAAAGAAAATGCATATAGAGCAAATAAAATGAGATCTGTTATCTATGGAAATCAAATTTGAAACAGGTGGTGGAACTATGGTTGGATGTTTTTTGGGAACTGCAGTTTTAGGGGTTGTGTTCTGCTATGTGGTCACCAGTAGCCCAGCATGTGTTCCAACGATGCAAGAAAAAGCAGAGAAGTGCAAAAAAAAAAAGAAGTTCTTATATAAATGGGAGGCGAGAGGGGATTAGAAGACTTGTTTACTCATGTGTTCAGTATCTCCATGGCTTAGGTGTTTGTGCAGGAAAGCAAACAAAACAAGGCCAGGTGTCTTCTTATCCCTTGTCCAAATGCCAAATGTCCAATAACCAAACGTGAGATGTCACAAAACAACTGTAGTTGTAGCTGTAGACGAGTTGGTCAATCAGCCTGGGATAAAGCTCAGAGCAGACTGTGTTGGTCCTTGTTTTTTTGCACAAGTCGCCAGCAGAGCTCAAACCACGAAATAAGTGGTTTTGCGAACCCACATACTTCAAATTAAAAGGCACTGAAAATCAGAAATGCTCTCCAGTTTTTTTGTTTCATTTTTCAAGGTTTTGACCTGAAACTTTCACAAACCTCTTCATACCTTCATTTTTTTTTTCTTAGATTGCTTCCATGACAGCTCTGGGTAATGTCTCTTCCTTCCAGCTCAATCAGGAAAGCATAAGGACAGCCCTGTAAAAACCTGTATGTGGCTAACAGATCTTAAAACCACAGCACGTTGGGAGTAAAGGAAAGAGCGGCTCCACATTCTGCCATATGGAATTAATGGAAAGAAATGAAGTCACTTCAGATCTGCTGCACCATAAAAGATTGTCGCAACATCGTATTTCATGCTAAGTGCACTCAGTGCTGAGTTCTCTGTAAATAAAACTTGTTTAAATGCATGCTGGTGATTGCTGACTACAGATGCCAATAGCTACTCAGCCAGTTGATCACTATCCCTGAGAAAGAAGCAGTGGGTGTTGTGAGGCCCCATGACGTGGGGGCCCGGTGGGATGGACACACTAATAAGCCTTCTTCTCTTTTCTCAGCCTGTAATGAGGAGGAGGAAGAATTAAAGAGGAGAACGAGACCCTATTGCCAAAGCAGAAGTACTTTTGCCGTATACCTGATGCATAGATCTGTCAATTCACAATTAAGACCCCTTTGATTCTAACAACCTTGGGTGATCAGCACCCAAAGGAAGGTAAAACAAACACTTCATCCTTTAATTTTTTTTCTTTTTACATACAAAATGCTTACAACACTGGGCTTTATCATTGAACCTCAATAACAATGTCAGCCTGAATATCTGGGCCAGTATATAGAGAATAAATGGATTTCCTACAGTAATAGATTATGGTAGGGTATCACACACTTGTGAAATTTCCTCTCTGCATTTAACCCATCTGAAGCAGTGAACACACACATGCACACACACGTGAGCAATGAGCACACACACATACATACCCAGAGCAGTGGGCAGCCATGCTAACAGCGCCCGGGGAGCAGTTGGGAGTTAAGTGCCTCATTCAAGGGCACCTCAGCCCAAGGCCGTCCCATATTAACCTAACCACATGTCTTTGAACTGTGGGGGAAACCGGAGCACCCGGAGGAAACCCACGCAGACACAGGGAGAACATGCAAACTCCACACAGAAATGCCCTCGCCAGCTGCTGGGTTCGAACCCAGAACCTTCTTGCTGTGAGGCAACCGTGCTAACCACTACACCACCGTGCTGTCCATTATACTATTAATATTTATTCACCATAAAGTCACCTTAAACAAATAATAATTAAAAATGTCCAAATATTAAACATCCGGGTGGCATGGTGGTGCACTGATTAGCACTGTCGCCTCACAGCAAGAAGGTTCCAGATTCAAACCTCACGGCTAACGGGGGCCTTTCTATGTGGAGTTTGCATGTTCTTCCCATGTCTGTGTGGGTTTCCTCCAGGTGCTCCAGTTTCCCCCACAGTCCAAAGACATGCCCTGTGTCCGAAATCGTTCACTACTCCCTACTCCCTATATAGGGAATTACTATATAGAGGGCTCATTGGTAAAATGAAAAAACACTTTCGGACACTAGTCCATCGCACTGGTATTTACATCACTACTGTCACACAATTAAAACGTGCCAGATCAGTTGGCTGGTGGGTTTTCAAAATAATAAATATATGTATGTATTTTTGCGATAAATACATATTATACTGAGTGTATTTCCCCACATTAATCAATACAAAGTACCTGCATCTTCCAGATTTTTTAAATCAAGGCTGAATACTTTCTTCTTTGCCGCTGCCTTTTCATCTCATCTCATTATCTCTAGCCGCTTTATCCTTCTACAGGGTCGCAGGCAAGCTGGAGCCTATCCCAGCTGACTACGGGCGAAAGGCGGGGTACACCCTGGACAAGTCGCCAGGTCATCACAGGGCTGACACATAGACACAGACAACCATTCACACTCACATTCACACCTACGGTCAATTTAGAGTCACCAGTTAACCTAACCTGCATGTCTTTGGACTGTGGGGGAAACCGGAGCACCCGGAGGAAACCCACGCGGACACGGGGAGAACATGCAAACTCCACACAGAAAGGCCCTCGCCGGCCACAGGGCTCGAACCCAGGACCTTCTTGCTGTGAGGCGACAGCGCTAACCACTACACCACCGTGCCAGCCGCTGCCTTTTATTAAATCAAATTTAAGACTTTTAATTTGATTTCTTTCAGCGTCACCACAATACATGATGGGATATATTGCTTTGGTTAGTGACCATCAGTTGTACACTACTTTTTGTGATGCATTGTGGGATACTTTGAGTGCACTATATAGGGTGTAAATAATCCTCTCTAAGTTTTCGGACAGCACTACAGGTGCAGGTGTCCCCACTATATAGTGCCCTATATAGTGAGTAGGGAGCGATTTCGGACACAGGGATGGAGTTAGGCTAACTGGCTACTCTAATTGCCCATGCGTGTGATTGGTTGTTTGTCTGGCGAAGCTGCGACAGTCCTAGCAAACCAGCGGTAGATGAAGTGTGCTCTGACAGGCCAATCGACCTACAGGGCATCAGGGTGAGTGAATAAACATGTGTGTTCAAACTGGTAAAAGTGCAAAAATGATCACTCCAATACTTTTGATGTGTTCTTTTAAGAAACACGAGGGAGGTGAAAACCTTCTTGGAAAACGTGAGTTAATATTGAGCATTATAAATGATACAAGCCTATCATGTTTCAGTGTGCAAGTTCAGGCCAAGCAACACCAGTTTACCACTGAAAGGGAGTTGAAACATGTAGGGTTTGTGGTGTTTCCAAATAGCATATTCAAACAATCTGATTATCTTGATGCAGTTATAAATAAGCAGCCATGTTTCTGTGCCTTCTTTTGTTGTCTAATAGCATCTTTCTCTAGAAATGCAAAATTACACTGTTTATTATGCAGTCAATATTAATATATAATATTATATGGACACAAGTGCTTGACTGGGAAATACGCCACTTGTATTTTTCATATGAAATACATCCGGACGGCAACTGTGACATTTCTCAATATGTCATTCGTGATGAAATCGATTAATTGTTTAGAAAAATTTGGGTACTTTTTGTTTGTGAATGCGTCGATATAATAAAAAGAATCACACATTGGCTTGAAGATATGAAGTTTACCTTCTTGTATTGAAAAACTCGCATTTTTCATACAAAATACATCACGGATCTGAGTGACATATTTAAATAATATTGGCTGGCGTTGAGTGGTATATCAAATATATTCCATTCAGCTAGCATGATACTGAACAAGGCGAAGACGAGTTCAATATCATGCTAACTAAATGGAATATATCTGATATACCATGAAAAAAGGCAGCCATTATTATTATTATTATTATTATTATTATTATTATACATTCCTTTTGGGTGTTCAACACATCTTTCTCTTTCAAAATTCTCTCAAAAACTTCCGTATTTAATGAAGCAAACCTGGCAGCCATGTTTGTTTACAAATTGTCAGTCACTCGTGAGTGTGGAAGTTTTACGTCTCAGTGTGATGTCATGTTGTCTTGACAACCATGTAATATCATAAACCATATTCAATGCTCATTCTCCATCGGGTAGAGTGACGTAATACATGTAGGATAAGCGATATACTAACAATATTGCATGCTATCAAACCAAATGAATGAAACCTGCTAGAAGGGAACAGAATACATATATGTTATTTACCAGCCGGGAGGTCCGTATCGTGAAATACCATGACCGAGGTCTTGAAAGTACTGAGCGAGGCCCTCTGGGCCAAGATCAGCATTCAAGGCCGAGGTCACGGTATTTCACCATACGGACCGACCTTAAGCTGGTAAATAATATATTTATTTTTTCTTTACCAAATTGTAACAGAAAACGAGAGTGCCCGAAAGGGAAAACCAAGCCGAGCCGACATTTTGAATCCTCATTCACGGCTGTAATGCAAATGGCTTCCTCCTCGGTATACAAGTGCACTTCCATGGCAGGGAAAAAAAAAAACTACATTTTGCCGCCTATGTAGTCCCCTATTTATACAAAATTGAGTCATTCAGGATTCAGCCACGTTTTTGCTCGGTGTTAGCAAGTTACAGGTTTTTAGCTTTCTCCCGAAATGTTTTCTTTTATTTCTTCTTCCTCAGGGTAGTAAAACTCGCTTTCGCTGTGAACACTGTCGTTATCGCCATCCATGATGTAAAATTTTATTATACTATTATACTATACTATACTATTATACTGAGAAATGCTGGCAACAATTTATAAGATTTTTGATAAAAATCTTATAAATAAATCTTATAAAAAAAAGATAAATGTTGACAAAAATTGCTACTATGTTTGTTGTTGTTGTGAACAAGCGAGTCGCCAGAGGTCCGTAACCAGGGTCCGTAACCGGGGTCCGTACCATAGGATACAGACCCGCTTACCAGCCAATCAAGAGCGCAAGATTTGATGAAAATCACACCGCAAAAAAATAAATGTTTTTATTCCATGGAAAAAAGTGTGTTGTATGTATAATAATTCCCGATATTTCACTCCGATCACGTCACTCCCAGTGTTTTCCTGGTGACTTGCCACGTGCTGTCAAAATGGCAAACCAGTACAAAATTAAAATTCTTTTGATTAGCTTGCATATTTTTTTGACGTGTCTATATAATATAAAGAACATTACATGGTGGTGCTGAGATATGAAGTTGATCTTCCCATGTTGAAAAATATTTAACTTGTTTGCTTTGCTCACTCGTGATATATACAGTCATCACTCGAAAATAAACTTCACATCGTCGCGCCACCGTGTAATATCCTCTATACATGCTACCTTTTAAGAGTCTAATGAAACAGTAATTGAAAACATGCTAAATCAGAGATAAGTCTTGTCCCTTTTTGTTCAGTATGACACTGTGTCAGGTGGGAAAAGCAGGATATATTGTTTCCTGCGGAAAAATGAAATGGCTCCTGCCAGGAGGAAAATAAAAAGGCCTTGAAATACACATACAAAATCCTTAAAAAACTATATTACTGAATTATATCAAGAATTATAGGGTCAAAACGTTTGGCACCAGTGACAAAGACACAAATCAGTCAAGCCTAGATTTCCTACACTGATTCAACCAAACATAGACATGGCTTTCCTTTTTCCACATATTTTTGGCTTGCAAATTACTTATGGGAAAGACAATTTTAAGTTTAGCTCGGACATGTACAGATTATCTCAGTTCTTGGGAGACAAAGAGACTTCCATATTTGTGAATCTGCTAGAGACTTTTCCAAAGAATGACATCCATGGCTTGCAGGCTCATCCATTTTACCTTTTTCATGCTTCTGAGTAGAATTCTACACTACACTAGGAAGACAAATCAAGCAGTAGTGAGGAAGGCTACTATCACACTGTCTTGTATCTTGCCACATAAGCGGTATGTGGGTCAAATGCCAATAAATGAGGCATATTTTGTCCAAAATTAAAGTCCTGTGACGTACACGGCATATGTGTGACGTTTCTGTGGTGTTCCTGTGGTGTATCTGGGGTTTGTATGAGGTTCAAGGGACGTAAAGTTATGGCGTACTGAGGTGTATGCATGGTCTCATCTCATTATCTGTAGCCGCTTTATCCTGTTCTACAGGGTCGCAGGCAAGCTGGAGCCTATCCCAGCTGACTACGGGCGAAAGGCGGGGAACACCCTGGACAAGTCGCCAGGTCATCACACGGCTGACACATAGACACAGACAACCATTCACACTCACATTCACACCTACGGTCAATTTAGAGTCACCAGTTAACCTAACCTGCATGTCTTTGGACTGTGGGGGAAACCGGAGCACCCGGAGGAAACCCACGCGGACACGGGGAGAACATGCAAACTCCGCACAGAAAGGCCCTCGCCGGCCACGGGGCTCGAACCCAGACCTTCTTGCTGTGAGGCAACAGTGCTAACCACTACACCACCGTGCCGCCTGTATGCATGGTGTATGATGCATTGCCACAGCGTAACCATTTCATTGCTTTTGAAGGCGTGGCGTTTCATTCTTACGTGTGACGTTGCTGCTCCGTACCTGCAGCGTTCACAGACGGGTATAAAAGGGGCCTCCACACTGCGTTTGATGTCATTCATCACAGTCAAGAAAGCATCATGCCAGCGAAGAAGTCAGGACCCAAGAAGGGCAAAAGAAGAGGGAACACATCAGCCGCATCCACGCAGTCAGCCCCGAAGCCACCTTCATCAGACATGTCAACTAAAGCATTCGCACGGCGTAATAGGTGTTTGAGCAACGTTCCCGCTGCGTCACTGTTGCCTAGCTTTCGTTTTTACAGCGTACACGTGACGCATGTGTGACATATCAAAGCTGCTACTGTGCTACAGATTTTTAAGTGCAGACTTAAAAATAGTCAAGTCAAGTTTATTTTTATAGCGCTTTTAGCAATAGACATTGTCGCAAAGCAGCTTTACAGAATTTTAATGACTTTAAACATGAGCTAATTTTATCCCTAATCTATCCCCAATGAGCAAGCCTGTGGCCACAGTGGTAAGGAAAAACTTCCTCAGACGACATGAGGAAGAAACCTCGAGAGGAACCAGACTCAAAAGGGAACCCATCGCACCCTGGCATACAAGGAGATCATGTTACGCATCCTAGAGTATTAGCTACGTAAGCTGGCGATGCTGTGACGTTCCTTCCTTACTGCCACGTATCCTGATACGCCGTACATACGCAAGGCTGAAATGCCAATGTGTGAACCAAGCAGAAAAATGGCCTTGCCACACATAGCACATATAGTGAGGAGCTGTGTCTTCATGTCTTCTGTGTTTGCCAAGCAGGGTATGCTCAACTGTGTATCTTCACCACTTGTGTTTCAGTTCACATGGGTTCAAAAAGCTCTCCTGGCCACAATGTTTAATTTTACACACCCTGCTATGACGGGGCATCCCAAGTTTCCGGAATTGAGTTGGGCTTCCTGATGTGAACCTCGACTTTTGTGCAAACTAATGAAGGATTCTGGGTTAGAGAAGGAAATGACATTGTCGATATTAGAAGAGTTCACTGTCTGCACAGGAGAGTAATGCAAAGCAAAGCAAAGCAAAGCAAAGCTGAGGTTAACCAGGCCTGAATAAAACATGCAGAACTGGTCCATGTCAAAGCTTGAAAAAACTTCAACTCCTCATCAACCTGAGTGTGTAAAGGTAAAGGCCATCATCAGTACTTTAAAACCAGTAATTTAAAACAGATACTCCCTCGAGCTTGAGTGATCGTCCATTAAAACTAGCTCATTGTAGTAGCATTACTAATCATTGATGTAAACTTGATGCAGAACGGTTTCATTTATTATATCCTCCTTTAATGGACTCACAAATATGAATTCAAAGAATATTCTCTTTGTTGTTGCAGTTGCTTACTTGAAAAACAATTTATTTCACAGCAGATTTAACAAATGCAAGAGGCAGGGTATTTTTATTCCCATCTAGGAAAGCTGAAAGCCTACACGAACTGCATCCTTACTTCTGCAGGTGCACTTGAGCGGCACCTGAGCCTTGGGATTTGTCAAGAGCGTTTTATCAAGATGGGAAGGCTTGTGAAGGTGATTGTGTGCCTTACACATTAGCTTTATTCATTTTTGCCTGCCTTGATTTTGTGTAAGATGATTCGGACAATTGAGTACTCTTACTAATTTACAGCCAAGAAACCCAACCTGAGTTTGAGTAAAACTACAACTTTATTTTCTTTAATAAAATAAAGCCAGCAGTTAAGAACGACACTTCAGGATTTCCTTTTTGTTTTTAGTCTGCAACATCTGCTGAGTGATTGCAACATTTTTTTTTTAAATGAAGAGTCGAAAACGAAGTTCTTACCGCAGTTAAATCCAGCATTACCGATATCCGGCGACAAGTGAATCACTTGCTACTAAAACATAACATCCTATGGTTACAACCACCCACAACAACCAGCCTGAATGAATGAGGAAGGTTTATGTGCAAATCAACCTTCTCAAATTCCTTGGTCAGACGTAAAAACTTTGCCACATCCAACTTTATTTTGCAGTGTACTCCCTTCCTGTTATTTAAGAGGGATGTTTTAAATTGAGTAAGGGGCAAATAAATGTGGCACATAGGTATTCATTGGGAGTAATAAAAAAGTCTCAAAGAATGGGTGCCTCGCTAACATAAAAAGTGCAGCTTGGGGTTTGCTGCAGCTGGACGGCACATCGGGTGACTCCCTTTGACATTCCTTTCATTATTCTCAACCACAGACAGAGTGAGAGAGAGAGAGAGAGAGAGTGAGAAAAAGAATGAGCTGTGCAACTAAGAACAGGTTTTCTACCAATGGCAATAAACAGAGGCAGTTTAATTTATTTTTGCCAGACCGAAGAGATATGGTAGAAATTTGTGCATAGTCTGCACCATTTCTTGTTACTTTGACATTTTCTTGTTACACTTAAGCTGTCAGAACATATATGCGAGCTGTGAAATGATTATCTTAGCCAAACCTTTAACAAAACACGGTTGTATTAATTCAAAATAAAACCTGATATGTTGGATAATTATTATAATACTGAATTATTATGGCTGATGTCTCAAGGTCATTAGAATGGCATGAATTTTCAAATATATACTTTGAAAGCGGCCTAATATATCCTAATGTATTGCAATCACGATAATTACACAGTGCCTCTGGCCTGAAAAGACCAAGCCTCCTGTAATTAGGAGGGATAGTCCCAAATGTGCTGTGATAACATTCCTGCCCCTGTGAACATTGGAATTTTTGGGACAGTCTTCTCTTTTCTTCTGCCCTACTGACTCAGGCTTTGAGATCTATTCTTCGTCCATTTGCTTAGAATGGCGCTAAAGGCTTTAGCTCAGCGACCGATGGAATTAGCCAGGACTACTCAGGTCTGCTGCGTACTTAGCCCTGCTTTTAATCTGAAGCTGAGCTGAGTTTGAACATGCTCATTGGTTCACATTGAGAGCCAGCACTGCCAGGTGGTCCAGCACATCAGAGAGAGAAAAAAGTAAGAGAGAAAGAAAGTGAGCAGATCTTAAGCACCCTTGGATGTTTACACAGCATGGATTCCGCTGCCATTTATTTCATCCATCTTGCGTAACAGTGGTCGGCTCATTGTTCTCAGAGATGCTGACAAGGTGCAGAACCCCCCCCCCAAAAAAAAACCCCCACCAAAGTCTATCTCATGAGATCTAATATCTCTGCGAGAGACGATTCATGGCCACTTTGATCAAAAGGAGTGTGATTGTGAAAATGTCATAAGAGATGTTAAAAGAAGGCCGCACAGGTGCACGCTGCATTCACAATAGGAGGTGAGGTGAGGTGGTGGAGTCGGTGGTGGAGGGTGTTGTGTTTCTGCTTTATCTGTGAGAACACCATTCAAAAACCAAAAACCCTTGAGAAGCAATTATTTTCTCTCCCATGTTTGTGGTATGAGGCTGGCCGGCTTTTGCTTCTATTACTCTGAAGAGATTTATCTAATTCCACCATTTCCCCACAATTTATCTGACTACATGGCTCCTCAGAAACCACCAGAGTGTAAAGAAATATTTCTCCTTGCCACAAAAAAGAATTCTTGACAGTGCTTCCTAAGTCCTGTGGCTGCTCGTCATTACCATCTTTAAAAAATAGCCTACAATACCTAACCTCACCCATGGTATAAACATAATAACCCGTGCCAGTTCAAGCTATGTGATTCCCCATCTTTGATGTTCTCTTCTGTAAACTATACAACCGAGATGACATAGGTTTCAAAATGGTGTTGTTTACTGTAGTCAAAGAATGTTTTTCATCTGCCCACACAGATTCATTTTAGGGAATGCTGGTCTTGTAACCATAAGTGGTCAGGTACAGTAAATTTGCTTATGAGCCAAGATTATTACAAGCTATGGCACAGTTTTAGTCCTATATAATTATAGTAATCACAGACTAATGTACAGGCATTATTTAAATGCAGTCCCATGTATACCCGTGCACTGGAAAATGCATTACGATTTTAAGAGTTTTTCTGAAACTCTCCAAGCAAAAATGATGAGTATTGTTCCCTTTATGTGTGACAGATAAAATACACACAGTATCACTATTCAGATAGTGACCATTTGATGAAAATGAAAGAACGGAATCTTTAACTTATCTTTTAAATATGCAAGGCTCTTGCGATAATCATTGGTTTAAAAAAAAAAACAGGAAAAAGGGGAGGATGCGTATCTTCAAAGCACTGGGTGGAGAGTAATTTCCACCCTTGGATGTTTACATCATTGTAATCTTAACAAGGTGACCAAAACGCTACTATGGGACCTAAAAGAAAACATACATTCTACATTCTCACGTCAATCATCAGCACATATTATCTTCCAACCCTGCTTTTATATATGCTCACCAAACGAATGTTGTGGTAGTTAGATTTTATAAATAAACTATTTACATACGCCGTGGGTGACATGGCAAGTTGCAAAGCAGATTGTAAGCTTGCAGAGCAGCGCCCAGTGACTAATCTATTATTTACTTTTGTAGTGACACAATGTACATATTGTGCAGATATGTACATATGTACAGCCCAGTTCCTGATATGCCACTGGGTATTGAACAATAGTGTTTAAATAAGATAACTTTAACCACTTAAACTCCCCAGGACCTGTTGGCTGGCCCAGACTTAAATTCTTCCCTATTTATAGATTCATATAAAATCAGAACAGTTACTGAGTAATGTAATGATGGATAACTAAATAATCCAGTAGAGGTTCAAGGGTTCATTGACGATGGTAATGCTCTTAAAGAATGAAAAGCACTTTCTCCTTTCTTACTGCACTAATAGAAACGATTGACTGCAGCAAATTATGCAAACACACACACACAATTTATGGATAAATGCCAAACATATTTAAACACTAATAGTACCACAACCCAAACCCACCAGATTATAAATGTGCTGTAATGAAAGTTTGTACAAGCCAACCTTCCAAATTATGAAGTATACACAACATAACTGAGGGTCAATATTTGCAGCTGGCCTGCAACCAAACAAAGACAGATTTCCAAATGTACAACAAAAACTAAACAGCCCAAAGTTCAGGAGCTCTATATGTTTTATTAGGATTCTTCTACTTCCTCTTGTTGAAGACAAAACCATAATGTGTAGAAACACCAAATTTGGCAAGAATGTGCACAACTGGGCAGCACGGTGGTGTAGTGGTTAGCACTCTGCCTCATAGCAAGAAGGTCCTGGGTTCGAGCGCAGTGGCCAACGAGGACCTTTCTGTGTGGAGTTTGCATGTTCTCCCCGTGTCTGCATGGGTTTTCTCCAGGTGCTCTGGTTTCCCCCACAGTCCAAAGACATGCAGGTTAGGTTAATTGGTGGCTCTAAATTGACCATAGGTGTGAATGTGAGTGTGAATGGTTGTTTGTCTCTATGTGTCAGCCCTGTGATGACCTGACGACTTGTCCAGGGTGTACCCCGCCTCTCGCCCATAGTCAGCTGGGATAGGCTCCAGCTTGCCTGCGACCCTGCACAGGATAAGCAGCTACAGATAATGGATGGATGGATGTGCACAACTGCACCCCTACTTCCCCTCTTGGCCTGATGCTGGTGCTATAAACTTGCATCATCAGTTTTGTTCCATATCTCCTGAACCATATATACAACATTCAGACATTTCCCCCCACAGATTCCTTGGCCTCATCCAAACAAAAAGCTTCAAGGATCACCAAGCCCAATCCCTACCTACGTAGATTTAGCATGTATCTTTCAGAGCCTGTGCAGGCAAAAAGTTACTGAAATAAATTTGATTTGACAGAAAAACATTCTCACTATCATCAGGGAATTGCAAGTTTTGAATCACAATGAAACCATACCCATCCATTGTGGGGAGTCCAACCCTGTGTCCAAAATCGCTCCCTACTCACTATATAGGGCACTGTATAGTGGGGACGCCATTTTGTAGTGCTGTCCGAAACCTTAGTGAGGATTATTTACACCCTATATAGTGCACTCAAAGTATCCCACAATGCATCACAAAAAGTAGTATACAATAATGGTCACTAACCAAAGTAACATATCCCATCATGCATTGCGGTCGCGCTGAAAGAAATCAAATTAAAAGTCTCAAATTTGATTTAATATAAGGCAGCGGCAAAGAAGAAAGTATTCAGCCTTGATTAAAAAAAAAAAACCTAAAGATGCAGGTACTTTGTATTGATTAATGTGGGAAATACACTCAGTGTAATATGTATTTATCACAAAAATACATGTATGTATTTATTATTTTGAAAACCCACCAGCTGACTGATCTGGCACGTTTTAATTGTGCGACAGTAATGACGTAAATACCAGCGCGATGGACTAGTGTCCAAAAGCGTTTTTTTATTTTACCAATGGGCTCGCTATATACTAGTGCATCTCAAAAAATTAGAATACCATGAAAAAGTTCCCTTTTTTTCATAATTTAATTCAAAAAGGTAAACTTTCATATATTCTATATTCATTACATGTAAAGTGAAATATTTAAAGCCTTTTTTGTTTTAATTTTGATGATTATGGCTTATAGCTCATGAAAATCAGAAATCCAGTATCTCAAATTATTAGAATATTACCTAAGATCAATCAAAAAAAGGATTTACAATACAGAAATGTTCAACTTCTGAAAAGTATATTCATTTATACACTCAATACTTGGTTGGGGCTCCGTTACCATGAATTACTGTATCAATGCGGTGTGGCATGGAGGTGATCAGTCTGTGGCACTGCTGAGGTGTTATTGAAGCCCAGGTTGCTTTGATAGTGGCCTTCAGCATATCTGTATTTTTGGGTCGGGTGTTTCTCATCTTCCTCTTGACAATACCCCATAGATTCTCTATGGAGTTCAGGTCAGGCAAGTTGGCTGGCCAATCAAACACAGTAATATCATGGTCAGCAAACCATTTGGTAGTAGTTTTGGCACTGTGGGTAGGTGCTAAGTCCTGCTGGAAAAGGAAATCAGCATCTCCAAAAAGCTCGTCAGCAGATGGAAGCATGAAGTGCTCTAAAATCTCCTGGTAGATGGCTGTGTTGACTTTGGACTTGATAAAATACAGTGGACCAACACCAGCAGATGACATGGCACCCCAAATCATCACAGACTGTGGAAACTTCACACTGGGCTTCAAACACTTTGGATTCTGTGCCTCTCCACTCTTCCTCCAGACTCTAGAACCGTGATTTCCAAATTAAATGCAAAATGTACTTTCATCTGAAAAGAGGACTTTGGACCACTGAGCAACAGTCCATTTCTTTCTCTCCTTAGCCCAGATAAGACACTTCTGACATTGTCTCTGGCTCAGGAGTAGCTTGATATTAGGAATGCGAAAGTTGTATCCCCTTTCTTGAAGATATCTGTTCGTGATGGGTCTTGATACACTGACACCAGCCTCAGTCCACTCCTTGTGAAGCTCTCCCAAGTTCTTGAATCAACTTTTCTTGACAATCCTCTCAAGACTGCGGCCATCCCTGTTGCTTGTACACCTTTTCCAACCACCCTTTTCAGCAATGACCTTTTGTGGCTTACCCTCCTTGTAGAGGGCATCAGTGATCATCTTCTGGACAACAGTCAGGCCAGCAGTCTTCCCCATGATTGTGGTTGTGTGTACTGAACTAGACCGAGGGATACACTGTGTTCATACTGTTTTACTCAAACTCGAAATGAAATATTCTAATATTTTGAGATTTTTTTTTATGTTTTTGTACTGTATGCCATACTGATTAAAATTAAAATAGAAAAATGCTTGAAACATTGTAGTTTATGTGTAATGAGTCTATAATATATAACATTTTCACTTTCTTAAATAACTGATGGAAAATATTGAACTTTTTCACAATATTCTAATTTTTTGACATGCATTAGTAGTCCTCTATATAGTAATTCCCTACATAGGGAGTAGGGAGTAGTGAACGAGTGAGTGATTTCGGACACAGGGCAAGATTGTAATATAGAGTCATTGTATTTCTACACTGGCTATGTTTTGTCACTACTGAACTTTACTGCCATCTACTGGATTTTAAGATGTATGGTATTGTTGAGCACAGACTTCTACCAAGGCCAAGTGCCGTATCTCACAATGTTAGCAAAAGTGAGAATAAATTAGTGGATCCACCACATGACTCGGATCCGCTCTAAAATTAAAAAAAAAAAAAAACAGCTCTGCTTTCTGGCATTACTCTCTCCACTTTCAGTTCCAGTGACATTGGCGAATCATGAGTATTTGTGAGCTAATATAGAAAATTTTGAAGTGGACAGTTAGCACTTTTCTCAGAGTGTGTTCATCTGCCCTGTGATGTAACATGAGCAGCAGTTTGAAAAGATGCGGCATCTCAGAGGAAGCACATGTTAACCTTCATCCTCCTTGGTTGGTAGCTGTTGTGTGATAGAGGAGAGCTGGCTAGTGAGCAGGAATTCACCAATAATGAAATTGAGAGAAAATAGGGTTTTAGATATCCAAAAAAATCGATAAATTTAAAAAAATAAAATGCCAAAACCATCTGGATGCTACAAGGCAAATTAAATTAGTGCATCACCCATATACAATAAAATACCATGGCTTGTGATTGGAAGATCTCATTTTCACCAAATCTGTACTAGTTACTTCTCAGGAGACTGCTAAAAAATGGCACTCTGATAGCAGACTGGCAAAAGGCCCTCCTCACCAATTTGGGCTTCTGTCACTCTCACCATCTAGCACCACCATCAGGCCAAATCAGATGACACTAAAGTTCATATGCAATAGGATGTGTAACTGTATAATTATAAACTGCACAACTCAACATTATTTAATAGTCAGCTGACATTGTAGCCAGCAGCCAACTGAATCAAAGTTCAGCACAGAACTAGAGGGCAATCAGAGCACAGATGTCTGCCAAGGACAACAGTCAACTCTTCTGTGATATGCAAATCTGCAACCACTTTATATGTCTGGATATATTTCCAAAATTATTAGATTTATGGTTATTAGTTCATCTGGCCAACAGGCGATGAGCTTATACCATCATGTGTTGTCTGTCTGTTGTTTGTCATCCATCGTCTCTTGTTTGTTGTCCGTCCGGAGTTGTCCATATTTCACAAAAATCGCTTCTTCTCTCTCAATTCTTCACTGATTTTTATTCTTTTTGGCAGGAAGGTAGGTCTGCTTGGGGTGCATATAAATTCTACCCACATTTGCATAATTTTAATTAATAATGAAGATATGGAGTAATTAAGCCCTGACGAGCAGTTTCCATACAAATCGCTTCTTCTTCCTCAATTCTTCACTGATTTTGATTCTTTCTGGCATGAAGGTAGGGGCACCTAGGGTGCATATAACTTCTACCCAGATTTGCTTAATTAAAATTATTAATGAAATTATGGACTAATTAAGCCTTAATGAGCAGTTCAACAAAAATCGCTTCTTCTCGGTCAATTCCTCGCCGTTTTGGATTCTTTCTGACAAATAGGTAGGTATTCCTAGGGTGTATATAGTGTATATAGCTTGCAACATTTATTGCACAAGGTGGCCCACTTTAGATTGTTCCTTCTGGACTAGACGGGGCCAGAGTGAGCTACGCCGTCATTGACTGTCTCGCTAATGATTAATGATACCCGTGAATGTGGATTGTGATATGGAGTCATAGTATTTCTACACTGGCTATGTTTTGCCACTACTGAACTTTATTGCCATCTACTGGATTTTAAGATGTATGGCATTGTTGAGCACAGACTTCCACCAAGGCCAAGTGCCGTATCTCACAATGTTAGCAAAAGTGAAAATAAATTAGTGGATCCGCCACATGGTTCGGATCCGCTCTAAAATGTAACGGGTTCTTCTTTGGCCCAGTTTCATGGAAATCGGGTTGGTAGGTTTTACACAATCCTGCTTACAGGCAGACAAACAGACAAAGAACCCATGCTGAAACATATCCTCCTTGGTGATGGTAATAATGTATAATCATCTAAATGTATCCTCTATTGATAGAATTTGGTAACAGCAGAAGGAAACGATGACGATAGTAATAAAATTGCAATAAGTTAAAAAATAGCAATAAATTCTAACGGGCTGATTTAAAAAAAAGGAAAAAAAAAAGATGCCAGCATGCAGTTTATTCACATAAGCAGTTGAAAACGTGGTAACATTTTATTGCTTTCTAAGTACAGATGATCATTTTAGTGGTCAAAAACAATTTAACAAATTAAAGACTTGTTAATGATTGATTCTTAGTTTTGTAATTAAAGGTTAAGCATACAAAAATACACACAGCGAGGAAATGAGGATATGATTAGACCTTTGAAGCATACAATAGGCTTAAATAGGAAGACAAGTTTGCTCTATATTTAGAATAAAAAACATGTTGCTTCATTCAACATGAGTAAACCTACAGAGTGGAAATTACATTAACAACAAACAACTTTGAATATTATCTGTATTTCACCAGGCATGTTGTGTGAAGTGGGGTTTTTATGTCATCAGCATAATGAAGACATAAGTACAACTTTTACTGCAGAAACATGTTTTAATGCAGGAACCAGAGTTAGGCTCACAAACTTCATGCAGGATTTCACAACCAGCATCTGTACAACAGAATCGTTGCTGAGCCAGAAGAGATACTTACAAAGCTGTACTGTGCGACAGTGAGGAATTTTGAAAATCATAAGGGGGAAAAAAAACCCAGATATTAGAAGAAAGTTTGTCAGGGACGCTGTTTTGTCAACCAGAAGAAACATGAGTTTGTGTCAGAAAGCTGCGTCTCAGCACACACTCAGGTGTGTTCGATGGGAGCACTGTGCTTACGCTTAGGAATGTGGAAGAACTGGTGCACATACTGATATGCAAAATGGGATAAAATGTGGTTTTAATAAAGTCACTGCAATAAACAGACACTTAATTTTATATTAGCACAAAGCCAAAAATAACAGACAGTTTTATGGACATTAGACAATCTGTTCTGTGTTGTGTTAAAAGATACCCTGCCAAAACACATAAAAGCTCTGGGTCTTCAAGTAAATATCTAATTCGAGGGTTTACGCTATCATTTTTAAACAGTACTTTTCCTCAGTTAATCTGCTTTCTTTTGTCCCTCCTTAAATCACCAATCACTCTCGCTATTTGAACTGACATGGGCGTTTGAGAACCCTATCCTTTTATCTGCAAGAAATAAAATAACCTTCCCCTTATTAGCCTAAATGTGGGGTTGGGGGTGAGTTAGTGGAAGTGAGCAGTGGCTTTTAGAAGCCTGATCTTCGGAGTTAATCCTTGCACAAAAGCATGTGTTTACTGGAAAATTTTTCATTCAACACTAGCCTGATAAATTTCAACCATATTTTGAAAATTGTAAATGACAAAAGTTATTTTGCTTTACTAAAAAGTACAGAGGACATAATTCCGGAGCAATTGGCCAACACCCCAGCTTTATGGAACACATCTGGAAGTGGCTGCATGGATGTTCCTTAATACCGGCCTATTTTAAAGGAAATCTTTACATACACATTATGATCTGGTTACAGCGGTCTTTAATACTTCCTCTTCCTGTTGATTTGTCTTGTAAACTATTTGCGAGCAGAATTTGTTTGTTACATCGAGACTAAAATGTACACAGTGGGTTCCTGTAGGATTAGCAGAGTTAGATTAAGACCCTCTCATTCCAGGAAAGTTTGGCTCACTTCGAGCCATGAACACATATAATAGAATTCATGTGTGCACCTAACTATTAGTGTTATTGAGAAAATCCCGTTCACTTTTATGCATGTGTTACAATTAACATCCCTCAAAACATATTCTTAATGTTTGTACCTCCTGAATAAAACTAAAAACAAAAAATCACAGCAAAATATGCATATAATAATGTGATTTGCATAAAAATACTCAGTGCAAACATAACATTGTAAGTTTACAGTAAGTGGAAAACAGTTACGTACTGATAAGGGTACAATACTGAAAAAACACCCCCCCCCCAACTGCATTTTAGTTATAGTTTAGTTTTATCTCTATTATTGCCAAATATCTTTAGAGCAAATTTGAAAATGTTAAAATCCAAAGATGAACAAACAAAAATCCTGTTAAAAATGATTGTTATTTAATTCTGGTTCACATAAATAACAATGCAGGGGCTCCCAAAGTAGGTGACCAGGGGGGATCATCACATTTGATTTACAAACAGGGTCATGAGAGAAACTCAGGCCCTGTCCACACGGCAACGGATTCAGGTGAATCCGATAAAATTTTTTATCGTTTCAGCCTGGCGTCCACACGGCACCGGCGTTTTGGGTGCCCCAAAACGATATTTTTTGAGAACGGTTTCCAGAGTGGAAAAATCTGGCAACGGCGCCGTTGCGAAGTCGTCTGGATGAGTAGAACGGATTTGTTTACGATGACGTCACAACCACATGACTTGAACAAGTCATCACACCGGGTAGAAGAAGGGGTTTATGCGCATGCGTCCTACTTCTTCTATTGTTCTGGTGTCTCCGATGGGACCGTCTTACAGCGCACGTAGAGGTGTGGCATGTGTATTGCATCGTTTTCAGCAAGCGTTGCATTGCCATATGTGCCTGATATTTTACTGATCCGTTGCCCATGTGGACGCGATATTTTTTTTACCCGCTAAGAAAAAAAATCTCATTGCCGTTGTCGTGTGGATGTAGCCTCAGTCTCTTCTTTTCTTTCATTCATTTATTTTATGGTATAATTCATATTATTCTATCCACATTCACTGGATATGAGCAATCGTTTGCTCTGATTAGCTACTCTACTACTAAGCTATCAGCTCATATACTGTGAGTAGAGAAAAACAAACAAAATGCAGAACGTCTTGCTGAACCAACCGAGAACGAAATAAAAACTCTACTTGAAAACAAAACACCCAAAAAAAATACAAAAAAGGCAACAAAATATGGAATAAAAGTATTTGAAGGTAAGAATGTATCTTTTTTTATTTTTCAAGAATTATTATTATTACAGCATTTTTCACAAATTGCTACTGTCACTTCACTGGTTTGTTAAGTTGAAATGATTTTGCTGGACATTTTGCATAAAGTTTTTATTTATCAAATTTGCAAAGAATAAAAATAAAAATGCTCTGTTTCTAAAATCCAGTGAATGTGGATAGAATAAAACAATTATTCCACTCAACCTTGTTGTACATGGCTTATAGCCAACTCAGCGTGACATGCCTCATCGGCTATCAGCTCATGTATGACTTGATTTCGTGGAATAACTGTTAATTATACAAATGATGATGGATGCAGGGATAGCTCCACTATTGATTAAGCAATGCATCTCGTGATATCAAAAATTTTAAAAAATGGACATGGCGTGAGTCAGTCATGGTGTATCTTGGATATACCATGAACTGACCTCACAATTTCAAGCTACACGGCCGACTCGGGTCAAAGCGGTGAGTTAGACCTCTCACATTTTTTTAAAAAATTCAGATTTATTTCTAATTCTTTGTAGTTAACATTTTTAGTTTGGAATTTTTTGATGAGGGATATAAATCAAATATACCATGCACTGAGAGGCACCGGGAATTATGGATTCTCTTTGGTGACTGGCATAGTACTAGTTTCTTCAGGGCTGTGCCCCTCACAAAACAGTATTATACCAGTCACCTCAGAGAATCCATAATTTCAACCAGAGCCGCTCAGTGCATGGTATATTTGATTACCATGCATATCACTAACAATGAAGTTGCATTTTGTTTGATACTATTTTGAAATGTTACTGTAAGTCACATTTAAAAAATGCATACAGTGGTGCTTGAAAGTTTGTGAACCCTTAAGAATTTTTTTTATATTTCTGCATAAACATGACCTAAAACATCATCAGATTTTCACACAGAAAATAAAGATAAAAAGAACCCAGTTAAACAAATGAGACAAAAATATACTTGGTCATTTATTTATTGAGGAAAATGATCCAATATTACATATCTGTGAGTGGCAAAAGTATGTGAACCTCTAGGATTAGCAGTTAATTTGAAGGTGAAATTAGAGTCAGGTGTTTTCAATCAATGGGATGACAATCAGGTGTGACTGGGCACCCTGTTTTATTTAAAGAACAGGGATCTATCAAAGTCTGATCTTCACAACACGTGTTTGTGGAAGTGTATCATGGCACGAACAAAGGAGATTTCTGAGGAGCTCAGAAAAAGCGTTGTTGATGCTCATCAGGCTGGAAAAGGTTACAAAACCATCTCTAAAGAGTTTGGACTCCACCAATCCACAGTCAGACAGACTGTGTACAAATGGAGGAAATTCAAGACCATTGTTACCCTCCCCAGGAGTGGTCGACCAACAAAGATCACTCCAAGAGCAAGGCATGTAATAGTCGGTGAGGTTACAAAGGACCCCAGGGTAACTTCTAAGCAACTGAAGGCCTCTCTCACATTGGCTAATGTTAATGTTCATGAGTCCACCATCAGGAGAACACTGAACAACAATGGTGTGCATGGCAGGGTTGCAAGGAGAAAGCCACTGCTCTCCAAAAAGAACATTGCTGCTCACCTGCAGTTTGCTAAAGATCACGTGGACAAGCCAGAAGGCTATTGGGAAAATGTTTTGTGGACAGATGAGACCAAAATAGAACTTTTTGGTTTAAATGAGAAGTGTTATGTTTGGAGAAAGGAAAAACACTGCATTCCAGCATAAGAGCCTTATTCCATCTATGAAACATGGTGGTGGTACAGTAGTATCATGGTTTGGGCCTGTTTTGCTGCATCTGGGCCAGGACGGCTTGCCATCATTGATGGAACTATGAATTCTGAATTATACCAGCAAATTCTAAAGGAAAATGTCAGGATATCTGTCCATGAACTGAATCTCAAGAGAAGGTGGGTCATGCAGCAAGACAACGACCCTAAGCACACAAGTTGTTCTACCAAAGAATGGTTAAAGAAGAATAAAGTTAATGTTTTGGAATGGCCAAGTCAAAGCCCTGACCTTAATCCAATCAAAATGTTGTGGAAGGACCTGAAGTGAGCAGTTCATGTGAGGAAACCTACCAACATCCCAGAGTTGAAGCTGTTCTGTACGGAGGAACGGGCTAAAATTCCTCCAAGCCGGTGTGCAGGACTGATCAACAGTTACCGCAAACGTTTAGTTGCAGTTATTGCTGCACAAGGGGGTCACACCAGATACTGAAAGCAAAGGTTCACATACTTTTGCCACTCACAGATATGCAATATTGGATAATTTTCCTCAATAAATAAATGACCAAGTATAATATTTTGTCTCATTTGTTTAACTGGGTTCTCTTTATCTACTTTTAGGACTTGGGTGAAAATCTGATGATGTTTTAGATCATATTTTGCAGAAATATAGAAAATTCTAAAGGGTTCACAAACTTTCAAGCACCACTGTATTTAATTGAATTGTGTATGTGCTGTTTTAGCCTTCATCATGACTGACATTATGCACATGCATAGGAGTTCAGCAATAAAAATAGCCAAATTTTGTCATCTATTTACCTCTGCTAGTTTGTTACACTTGGATGTGACAGACAGATGCGGAAGCATTTGTAGTTGAGTAATATGTATTAAGTTTAGACAGACAAACAAGTCCAGAGCACAGTCCAAATTTAAAGTCAATAAACAGGCATGGGGCACAGGCTCGATTGATTAGCAAACAGGATAACGCAGGCAGAACAGAAATCAGGAAATCAAAACAGGAGTCAATAACCAGAAACAATGGCTTGGCAAGGTCAGACAAAACTGTGCTGAGTGATTGCGTCGCAACAACTGTGTGAGTGAGGAGTCCTTAAATAGTCTCAGGTGTGCAGTGAAATGAGAGGCAAGTGTGTGCAATTAGCATGGCGAGCGTGAGTGTGTATGGTGCTGGGAGTTGGAGTCCGTGTTGGCCACTGTTGTAGGCTGTGGGTGTTTATGGGAAGTGGAGTCCATGGCAGACTCTGGGCCGGATGTCACACTCATCTCATCTCATTATCTCTAGCCGCTTTATCCTGTTCTACAGGGTCGCAGGCAAGCTGGAGCCTATCCCAGCTGACTACTGGCAAAAGGCGGGGTACACCCTGGACAAGTCGCCAGGTCATCACAGGGCTGACACATAGACACAGACAACCATTCACACTCACATTCACACCTACGGTCAATTTAGAGTCACCAGTTAACCTAACCTGCATGTCTTTGGACTGTGGGGGAAACTGGAGCACCCAGAGGAAACCCACACAGACATGGGGAGAACATGCAAACTCTGCACAGAAAGGCCCTCGCTGGCCACGGGGCTCAAACCCGGACCGTCTTGCTGTGAGGCGACAGCACTAAACACTACACCACCGTGCCGCCCCGGATGTCACACTGTTCGTCAAAATTATTGAGTGACACTATTCAAAACGTCTGGGAACCACTGACATCTGATATCCAGTTACATAATAATAAGAAACTACTAAAATGAACAGTGAGAGAACCTTAACAGAATTGGTGGTTCAAAACCTAAATAAACAAGAGTACACTATATGGGTTATCTATTTACAGTGGCAAGAAAAAGTAAGAGAAACCCTTTGGACTTACCTGAATTTATACATAAATTTATCTTAAAACATGGTCTGGTCTTATTTAAAACAATCTTTCAACTAATAACACACACATTATTTCTTTGTTCTTGTACATATTGAATACATAATTCAAACATTCACAGTGTGTGTTGGAAGCATGTGAGTCCCTAGGCTAATGACATCAACAAAAGCAAACTGAAGTCAGGAGTTAGCAAAACTGGAGTCTAATCAATGAAACACATTTGGAGATGTGGGTTAGAGCTATATTTTGAGTTTGCTATACACAAGATGCATTTGCTGATGTGAACCATGCCTCACAAAAGAGAGGCCTCAGAAGACCTGAGATCAATAATTATTGATTTGCATAAAACTGGAAAGGGTTGGACTGGTGAAGTGGTTAGCACTGTCGCCTCACAGCAAGAAGGTCCTGGGTTTGAGCCCAGCAGCTGACGAGGGCCTTTCTGTGTGTAGTTTGCATGTTCTCCCCGTGTCTGCATGGGTTTCCTCTGGGTGCTCTGGTTTCCCCCACAGTCCAAAGACATGCAGGTTAGGTTAATTGGTGACTCTAAATTGACTGTAGGTGTGAATGTTGTCTCTGTGTTAGCCCTGCGATGACCTGGCGACTTGTCCAGGGTGTACCCTGCCTCTCACCCATAGCCAGCTGGGATAGGCTCCAGCTTGCCTGTGACCCTGTACAGGATAAGCGGCTACAGATAATGGATGGATGGAAAGGGTTACAAAGCAATCTCAAAAAGTTTAGATATTCACAGTTTGACAAATGAGATGATTTAGGACTGTGGCTAATTTCCCAAGAAGTGGGCACCCAGCCAAGATTACTCCAAAAGCTCAACACAGAATCCTCAGTAAGGTAAAGAAGAACCCTTGAGTAACAGCTAAAGGCTTGAAGGAATCATTGGAACTGGCTAATATCTCTGTTGATGAGCCTATCATATGTAAAACATTGCTGCTCTCCAAAAAACATTGCTGCGTGTCTGAAGTTTGCCAAAGAGTACACTGACACGCCACAACGCTACTGGGAAAATGTTTTGTGGACTGGTGAAATGAAGGCTGAATTATTTGGGAAGAACACACAGCACTATGTATGGTGTAAATAGGGCACATGAAAACATCATCCCAGCGATGAAGTACAGTGGCGGAGCATCATGATTTGGGGCCACTTTGCTGTCTCAGAGCCTGGACAGCTTGCCATCAGAGAGGGGAAAAATAATTCCCAAGTTCATCAAGGTATCCTACAGGATAATGTCGGGGTAGCTGTCTGCCAGCTGAAGCTCAGGAGAAGTTGGATGATGCAGCAGGACAATGACCCTAAACATGAAAGTCAATCTATGACAGAATGGCTTAGAAAAACAAACAAACAAACAAACAAACAAACAAACAAACAAACAAACAAACAAAACCCCAAAAGGAAAATCCACCTTTTGGAGTGGCCAATTTAGGGCCCAGACCTGAACCCAATAGACAGCCTTTCACACCAGACAACCTAAGAATATGGCAAAGCTCCTTCCTTAATGCTATGCAGGTTCCTCCTTAACGTTTTGATCTGCAGCTACCTGTACCAGAAGCACTTTTTTGAGGTTATTGCTGCCAAAGGAGGTTTGACTAGTTATTAAATCCAAGGGTTCACTTACTTTTTCCACCAGCCCTGTGAATGTTTAATGGATGTGTTCAATAAAGACATGATAGATTATAATTGTGTGTGTGATTAGGTAAAACAGGTTGTGTTTGTTCATTATTAGCTCATCCGGCCGACAAGCGATGAGCTTATGCCATCATGTCTTGTCCGTTGTCCATTGGGCGTTGTCCAAATTTCACGAAAATTGCTTCTTCTCTCTTAGTTCTTCACTGATTTTTATTCTTTTTGGCAGGAAGGTAGGTCTGCCTGGGCTGCATATAAATTCTACCCATATTTGCACAATTGTAATTAATACTGATGATATAGAGTGATTAAGCCCTAACGAGCAGTTTCCACACAAATTGCTTATTCTCCCTCAATTCTTCACCGATTTTGATTCTTTCTGCCATGAAGGTAGGGGTACCTAGGGGGCATGTAATGTCTACCCAGATTAGCTTAACTACAATTATTAATGAATTTATGGACTAATTAAGCCTTAATGAGCAGTTCAACAAAAATCGCTTCTTCTTGGTCAATTCCTCGCCGTTTTGGATTCTTTCTGGCAAATTCCTAGGGTGGATATAGCTTCTATATATAGCTTGTATAGAGCGTATATAGCTTGCAACATTTATTGCGCAAGGTGGCCCACTTTAGATTGTTCCTTCTGGACTAGACGAGGCCGGAGTGAGCTACGCCGTTATTGACGGCCTCGTTGTAAATTTAGCAAGGATAACATTACCTATCATTATCTAACTTTAACTTCATGATTAAACCTGTTGCATTTACTCTACTTCCATAAATAACTGAAGCTATGCTTTTTTAATTCAAAAGAAGGATGACAAAAATAATGAAATAAATGGAAAATGGGGAAATGAGCTAGACAAGGTTTCTTTACAGCTACAAGAAATGATTTATGTTATTAAAACTTTAAATGTACATTTAAAGTATTATACTAGTTTGAACACAGAATCTTGTTACAGAAGTGGTAGAAATTATTTACAGTGAATACTAAAGAAATCTAAATATTATCAATTTGAGCCCTGCATCATAGTTAGCTCTAAGAGTGCAATAAAAATAACAAATGCAAACAGCTGGTGGACTGTACACACACACACACACACACACACACACACACACGTATTTACACATCCTGAGACATGGCCTGACATCTACTTAGGTGGAACTTTTCACTGTTGTTGTGACCAATAGTTGCGTTTACAGTAGCTAGAAATAAAGTAAGAGGTTAAAATCCAGGCTAACACTTCATCAGTGATGTACACTGGTAATAAGGGTGAACCCCTATAGAGCTCATTCCTTAACAGGTCCCACCTGTAACTATGAAGTACTGAAAGACCGTAATGACCAGTGCACTGACACTAACCAGAGTTTTGTTCGTCTCCCTGTAATTTGAAAGCTATTCATAAATTTTCCTTTGCAAGTCAGACTTTTTTTTGAGTAAAGTTTTTTTTGATCATTGAGTCTGGCCAGTGGAGGCTCTGCAGTCGATCTGGATAAGTGGCAGCTACGGTATATGTGTCACCGGAAAGAAAGCAAACCCCTGTGGCCCACTTGTTTAAGTTTGGTTCTCAAACACCATGGGCTTCTTCAGGTATACACTGTAAGGTGCCTGGTGCTAAACATGTGTTAAACAGGAAGTTTTGCTAATTCGGTGTCTGCACTAATGAGGCAGTGCTGGGGCGAGCGGTATTCTCATTGTCTTCTCCATGTCTTAAATCAGCAGGATGTCCTCTTAAGTCAGAGGTATTTATCTTTGAAGTCAAGCTAACTGTACAAGCATCTGAGTGGACATTGCTTCATTTAATACTCCTTCTATAATCTAAGTAAACAGGATTAACTTTGGGCCAAGGACACAGATAATTAGGGCCTAAATGCTTGAAAAATAAGTATGCCAAAGCATCTGTGTCATTGCAGGTCTTGATTTAGGTAATTAACTTAGGCCTTGGGCTCATAATAAGATGGATAATTTGTGGAACCAGGTGTTGAAACTGCTAATGGGAATTTGTACACTCAGGCTAAACATTCCCTAAAGTGATCATAATCAAAATCAATGCAAGGCGCCTTGTTCAGTAAATGCTTAAGTTGCCCTCTACCTCTATGGATGCAAAGCACTGTGACTCATTATTCCAAGAAACCTCAGTAATACCTACTTTTTGCTGTTATTGGAAAAAAAATACATATATATATATATATATATATATATATATATATATATATATATATTCCACAAAATTGAGTCGTACATGAGCTGATAGCTACAAGCCATGTGTGAGGAGATTGAGTGGAATAACTGTTTTATTCTATCCATATTCACTGGATTTTGAGAGACAGCATTTTTATTTTTTGCAAATTCAGTAAATAAAAACTTTATACAAAATGTCCAACAAAATAATTTCCACTTATAATGTAAACAAACCGGCAACATGACAGCAGCAGTTTGTGAAGAATACCATCATAATAATTCTTGATAAACAAAAAAGATACGTTCTTACCATCAAATACTTTCATTCCATATTTAGTTGCTTTTTTTTGTATTTTTTGGGGGTTTTGTTTTCGAGTAGAATTTTTAATTTCGTCCTTGGTTGGTTCAGCAACACACACGCCGCCACTTTCTTCTTTTTTAGTTTTTTTTTTGGCAGTTGGCAAACCAACTTAAAGGTGTATTACTGCCACCGACTGGGCTGGAGTGTGGAACAGGTGATATTGGGGGCGAAAAACTTTTAGCTATTTTTTTTTTTAATACTTGATAACAAAGTGATGTAACTGACTTGATGTGCTTTGCCATTTTGTTTTTCTCTACTCATGGTATATGAGCTGATAGCCTAGTAGCCAATCAGAGTGTGTGATTGCACAGCTTCACTTTAGCTCTTAGGTCTCTCAAGACAACAAGGTTTCACATATAGACCACAGGGAACAAAGCAGCATGCAGTTCTCTGTCCGATGTGTCAGTCTGCAGAAAAACAGGGAGAAAAAAGTCATGCGAATGCAACAGTGGCCCCTGACACAAAACTGCTTTTACCGTACCTCAATTTTGGGACACACCTGCCCATGACCCAAGTGGAAGCCATACCATACTTCCACTCACCCAACTGCACATTCCTTTGGGTTTGCTGTGAGTCCTGCCCATCTTCAGGATCTCAGGACAGCCCTCAGATGTTGTAAATGCCACTACCCATAATTACTCTAAATGATAATATCATCTAAATAAGCAACGGTATGTGCACTGTGCAGGTGGCGGATACTGGTCATGAGACGATCAAACACCACTGGGGCCACAAACAACCCAAACGGAAGGGTGACAAATTGGTGTAACCCAAATTACGTGGAAAAGGCAATTTTTTTTTTCCTCGGGATATTGGAGTCAAGGGAAACTGTCAATACCCCTTGGTTAGATCTAACGTTGCATAAAAGTGAGCTGCGCCTAACCGATTGGACATGCAATAAATTTCGACACCGTGTTCACTTTTCTAAAGTCCATACAAAAACAGACTGCCCAAGACCACCAGGCTGCTCCAGTCACTGTGTGACTTCTTGATTATCCCCATTTCGAGCATAGCCTTGAGTTCATCCTGGCCCACATTTTTTTGTGTTCAGATAACCAATATGGACAGCTGCATACAACCACACCTGAAGGCGTCTCAATGGTGTAACTGGGTAAAGGTGAAAACACATCAGAAATTTCCTCCAGCAACCTGGCTACCTGTGCTCTTTGGGACGGTGAGAGGTGGTCTCCACAGGGGACAAGGGTTGGGCTGCACTTTTTGGACTTATCTCCAGTTCCAGCTCCTCCTTCTCGGGGACCACCATATCCAGAGCAACAGGAGCCTCCTCCCCCCACTGTTTTAGGAGACTGAGGTGGCATTTGAAGTGCATCACCTCTATCCTTTCGCCTGACCTCATAGTCAAGTTCGCCAACTTGCTGTGTGACCTCAAAGGGTACTTGCCAGTTTGCAAGTAATTTAGAGCATGATATGAGTAATAAAATAAGCACTTTTTTCCCTGTGAAAACTCTTGTAGCTGAGCACTCCTATTATACAGCCGGGTTTACCATTCTTGTGCTGTGCCTGTAGCAAATTCTCCTGTGTTAATTGCCGTAGTGTGTGGAGTTCTGCTCTCAGGTCAAGAATGTACTGAATATTTCAAATGGGGAAAACTCCGTGGAGTCTTGTGGGACCACTCACACTGCAAATAATAGGGGTTTGAATCACTTATCCCAATTGCAGGCATCAAACAAACTTACAAATCATGTTTTTAAGTGCTTGATTAAACCAATCAACCAGCGTGTCTGCCTGGGGATGGCAAATACTGGTATGAATAGATTTAATCCTGAGTAATTTGTACAGCACACAAAGGGTATGTGACTTAAAAATAGTGCCCTGAACAGTCAAGATTTCTTTCGAAATTCCAACTTTGGAGATTACACAGAAGAGTGCCTCCACAACATTGTGTGCGGGGGTGTTGCACAGAGACCAGGCTTCCAGGTATCCTGTTGCATAGTCCACTAAAACTAACACAAAATATTGCCCATGTGCAGTCAGGTCTGATGGCCCAACAAGGTCCAGACCAATTCTTTTGAAAGGGACCTTGATTAAAGGAAGAGGGAGCAATGGCACTTTTGGGGTGGCCGGCAGATTCACCAGCTGATATTCGTGACATGCTGCACACCATCTGCAAACATCGCTGTGAATGCCTGGCCAATAGAAATGAGCCATGAGTTGGTTCAGTGTGTTATCCTGTCCCTAATTTCAAGCTATGGGATTATGATGAGCTGCATGGGACAGAAGTTCCCTATGACTCCCCTTTTCTTCTTGGGTTTGAGTGTCCTGCCTCACTTAATATAACCTACCTTTAATAATTGAAAAGTATGGGTAGGAAAGTGTAACATTAGGCTGGATTTTTGACCATTGATTATTCTCGCTTGATCAAAATTATGTCTCGGAGTCTTATCATGCGACTGCTCCAGTGGGAAATCTCCAAGAGGAAGCCCTGCGAAGAATGGAGGGGCAGAGCCTTCTCCACCCTCTGTGTTGTCCTGATGTAGAGCCACTGTACATGGCCTCAAGACCACCTCCCCAGCCAACGATACACTGCAATCGACCCATGCTTTCCTATTTCAGTACTCATCCACAAGCATTTTCCTTACTAATGCGTGAGATCCTGGCCAGTTTGTCCCAAGAATTAGTGGATATGTGAGGCAAAGACTAACAACCACCTTCACACTATGCTTTTATCTCCAGAATTTAATCATGACAGGCAGCAGCGAATACTCATGAACATCCCTGTGCACACACCTCAAATGCCCTGCATTGAACCAGGCTTTGATGGATAGTGGTCTGATTACACCCTGAGTCCACCAAGGCCTGATTTGCACTCTCTTGTATATTCACTGCCACATGGTATGTTCCTGTTCAATTGTGGGAGGCCCGAGATGTGTCAGGAGTCCAGATCAGGATTCTCATTTCCATGAAGAAATGCTGATCCTGGAACTGTCTGGCTTTCCTGCCTTGTCTGCAAACCTTCCTGGGCTTTGCTGTGGTCCTTGTCAGTGCAGACGATTCCACCTGACCAGAGAGAGAGGGAGTTAGTGGAGACATTAGAGAGCATGGAGAAACAGAGAGGTACCCAGGCTTGGGTAACGGGTTTTGGGGGAAATGGCCCATTTCCATGGTGCAGAAATGGGGAAAGGACAGTGAGAAGAATGGGAAGGATGAAAAGGAGAGGGAGAATGAATGGGATACCTGCCTGCCTCTGGAAATGATGTCACATGGTCTTCCACCAGCCAAATCAACTCTTCTGGCACACTGGACCCACTCTGCCGTCCCTTCCGGCAGCTGAGTAACAAACTGCTTCAGCACTACTTGGTTGATGACATGATCAACGTTGTGCTCCTCTGCTAACAGCAACCTTTGTCAGGCATCTCAGAGCTGTTCGACAAAAGCAAGTGTACAGCATGATGAGCGCTTGGTGGTGACCTTGGTGGATGCCAACAAGGGTCCAAATGATTTCAATGAGGGGAAACGATGATGCTTCTTTTTCAAATCCTGGGTTTCAACCCCAGTGTAGCATGTGTTGGTTCTTGGGAAATGAGGAAACCGGAGGCAGGGTTGCGATAACTCAAAGATGAGCTGGGGGAAGCCATGGCCTAATGGTTAGAGAAGCAGCTTTGGGACCAAAATGTTGCTGGTTCAGTTCCTTGGACCAGCAGGAATGGCTGAAGTGCCCTTGAGCAAGGCAGCTAACCCTCAACTGTTCCATGGGCTGCTCTGGATATGTTGTACGTTGCTCAGGATAAGAGTGTCTGTTAAATGCCTGTAATGTAATGCTTTATTTTCTCACTTTTTGTGCTTTTCAGTGATTTTATTTCAGTTCTGCACTCTTGTGCACACACACAAACACATGGCTCTTTGCTGCTCTGCTCTCTCTCTCTCTGGTTAATGGCTTCTCTCTGCAAGCACAAAAAGGACACACATAACTAAACTGCCGATAAACAGACACAGGTAAAAATCAACCACCTGCCTTTTCTCCATCCACAGCTGATGCTTGACCACACCTCCGCTGCCACACTTGCCTTTTTAAATTTTACAAATAAAGTTTTATCTTCAACAAACCAAAACAGACTGAAATCCTGTGTAAAAGATATCTGAAGAAGAAGCATGCAGTGTTGTTTTTAACAATATTTTGTCCAGTCAGATCAAGCTGAAGAAGTGTTCAAAAAAAAGCTACAGAAACCTCTGGAAACTCCTACAAAGTCATGGCAAGGCATCACTGTGAAAGGTCTGGAAAAGCATTTTTGGATGAAGTGTGTGAAACTGCTAAGTTTAATTGTGTTTTTGGTTATAGAAGCAAATATAAACCTGTTACTGCAACCAAAAAAAATATTTTAAAAATCCCCAACATTTTGAAAAGCTAGGTGTCCCCAAGATCTTGCTGAGAAGTGCTTAATGAAAGCAGGAAGACACCTAAAGCTGTGCCTAAAGCAGGACGTATCAGGGCTTAACATTTCTGAAGTAGATTTTGTAATGGATGCCAAACTGAAGGTCTGTTATTGGAGGCAGTGCTGCAGAGGAGATATGTCCGACATCATGTTCCAAAAAAGCAGGATCAAAGTGGGTGACATAAGCCAGCACACCCTTCAGAGTAGAAAGATAAATGGACAGCATGGGCTGTTATCAAAGGCCTGCCTGTTTGTGAGATTCTGATTAAAGCACTGCAGTTCTTTTTTCCCCCTCTTCCCAGTGGAAATAGGTGTTCAAACATGACACTGTTTGGGTTGGCCTATGACTCCGGTAAGAAGCTCCCCTCAGACTGCCAATGAGACCCAAGGGCAGTTGTGCTGGTGTGCTGTGGGCTAGAGGGTTCAGTGTTTTCACAACACTTTCCTGGCCATGGCATATGCTATAATGGCCTAGAATCAAATCCTGGACAGATCTACTTTTTCCTCTTTTTTTTTTTCTCCTCTTCCCACTAGGTAAGATCATGGAGTAGTATGAAAATATAAGCCCATTCAAAATGGTTATGAATTTACCAAGAGGGACAAATTATAGGAACTAGGATGTAGTTTGCAATTGTTGCACTCACTAAGACTTAATTGGTATTACATTCAACTAATGCCTCGGTCACAACCGGCCGTACGTGCTCCTACGGCCGGTCCACGTGCAAAAAACGCAAGAAACGCACGGAGGGCGCGTGTGAAACGCACGGAGGGTGCGCGTGTGACGTGCTGATTCTCGAGCTGTAGACTGGCCGCAGACCGGCCGCAGAGGTTCTTTGTCATGTCAAACAAACTCTACGGGCGCTTACGTTTTTCCAGGTTGCAAGACAAACTTACGGCCAACGTGCGTCTTTCTCCACGAACAAAAAAAAAAAAACGCAGCGATTTGGGAAACGCCAAAAATCGCACGGCCAAAAAATCGTACGTCCGGTTGTGACCTAGGCTTACCGGTAAGTAACTCTTACTAATTCTTTACTGTATATTCTGCTTGAGATGTCTTCTTGGTTGTGCTGCAAAACAAATCAACTGCAGGATTCTAATGAAGTTCACTTCTGGTATACTCTCACATTGTTCTAATGTTAATACACCAGAAGCAGAACAGATATAAATATTTACTAAATAAGTTTTTATTTCAGCACAGAACATTAACTTAACATCAGGTGCAATGGCACTCAGGCAGACGCTGATCCTGTGCTTATTCTACAGAAATGTGTTTATCGCTGCTGTCAGTTTGCAGTGACAGATACCAGACCTTCCTCTAACTAAAAAGATGAGCAGATTTTGTTTGTCAGGAGGTGAAGCTAAACAAGATGGAGGACTTTTACATCATGAAGCAGCAATATCAGCTCAGCCAGATGGTGGCTGGGGACAGGAAGCTGATAAGGAGAGTGATGACATTTTAACTCTTAAGAACATGTGGAGGATAACGGCTGGTTTTAATACAACCCATCAATGATTTTTAAATCAGATTTGAGTGCTAATTTTCCAAACACAGAGCAAGCCTAGATAGCAAAGGACTTTTGATGACAAATTGTCACTGTTTATCACAGTGACAAACTTAATGTAAGAACCAATAAAGCCTTAAATGGCCAGTAATCTCATCTCATCTCATTATCTGTAGCCGCTTTATCCTGTTCTACAGGGTCGCAGGCAAGCTGGAGCCTATCCCAGCTGACTACGGGCGAAAGGCGGGGTACACCCTGGACAAGTCGCCAGGTCATCACAGGGTTGACACATAGACACAGACAACCATTCACACTCACATTCACACCTACGGTCAATTTAGAGTCACCAGTTAACCTAACCTGCATGTCTTTGGACTGTGGGGGAAACCGGAGCACCCGGAGGAAACCCACGCAGACACGGGGAGAACATGCAAACTCCGCACAGAAAGGCCCTCACCGGCCATGGGGCTTGAACCTGGACCTTCTTGCTGTGAGGCGACAGCGCTAACCACTACACCACCGTGCTGCCCCATGGCCAATAATCGATTATCCAAATTGTCTTAAAGTATGACTTTAAAAGGTTTAAAATACATTCAGAATGTGTTCATTTCATCAATTATACATGAGTTATGATGGTTGTTTCACATTACACCTGGTTTAAATTTGTGTGGAAACTGTGTTCAACCAAATCAAAACCTTGCACTTTTTTTTTGGAAACAGACCCAGTTTGAGACCTCAGATAACAAGGTATGATGTGTGGGATACTACATTTACATAATTGGTTGTGATTTGCGGAGAAGAAATCACATTTAATTGTGAATTCCGGAGATTTGAAGTACAAGATCTCTGAGGGTAAAGTGATTAATTTAATACTATCTGACTTTCTAGCAGATGAATAAATCTTAAAGTTGAACTATGCACCTGTAATCATGCGTTACAATGAGATGGAACTATGTAAGGAATTTGTTATGCCATATCCTTTTAAATCACAAGTTATACAGTGAGGTAAGTTCATTGGTGCATGCATTAAACTACGACAATAATTCACCAGGAAGTGTCCGCACACAGTTCACAATAATATTTTCGGCCAACAGATATGCATACCAAAGACATTCCTTGAGCTCGGCTAACAAGATTAAAAGTTCAGAGATTCAGAGGTGTTAGATTAAAGCAGGAGAGAGAAAAATATAAATGGCGTGAATGAGACGGCGAGAGGGGGAGAAAGGCTCTCATCGAAGACGTGTTCAGACCTATGTGGGAGAAATGCTGTACAGTATTTACTCAGGTGGAATAATACACATCTAAGCAGGCCACTGTGTGGTGACAAAACAAAGAAGATTCCAAAGAATGTGCTCCATGTGCTTCTAAGCCTGCTCGAGTGTAATTGCATTTCCCAGTTGGATAGTCAGCCTTGACCAACAACAGGAGTTCACGTGAGAGTTCCAACCATTACTCGACAGTCATGGCGACGTGATATCGCTCATGATGAAATGTATGAAATTCAGACCCGATTAATTATAAAATTAAGACGATAAGTCTTAGTTTAATGAGATAACTGGTTAAGTTCTTAATTAGATAACTTTTTATCGAAATGATTCATTATAACTAACTAAACTGTCTAGCAAGTAACCGTTTCTGCTAACTTCAGGCAAAATTATAAAATCTAATATACCACCAGTTTTGACATAAATGCCTGGAAATCATATTGCTGACTGTTATAGAGCAGGTGTACATTCCTTAGAAAGAAGAGCCAGAAATCCTTCAGAGAGCAGAGGTTAAACGGTTCCTTACACGTATATGAACACATGTCGTATGTCATGCTGAAAAATGAGGCCTGTAGGTGGGAGCTGCTATCATAATATCATGATGTTGGAAAGTGGATAAGATGGAATTCCATAGTCACAGTGAAAAAACAGGTGCACATTGAAACTATCAAGTGGACAAGGATAACAGGGCCAAGTGTCTTCCATGATGCAGCTGGTATTCGAAAGGTACAAACAGGGATCATCCTTGGTAGATACTTTTCATTTTTTATCAGTTGTTTTGGTTCAAATCAAAGATTCTTTGTTGTAAGCGAAAGAGCTGTTGATTCGTGACTGGTGAAAATCCCATTCAATCATCGCTTGGGGTATTAGTGTTTGGATCACCAATCCTCATTGTAATGAATACTATATCATACTAGATACTTATAATGGCTCCAACTGATAATTATTTTGTTTTGTAAAACCTGTTTTGTGACCCCCTTCTGAGGCAAAAACTGATTTGGCTGCTGTAAGTCCCAGTCCCACAACACCGATAACTATAACTATAACTATAACTACAACTATAACAATAACTATAAACAAATTGGTCCCTTGCAATTTAGGTGGTTGGTACTCACACCAGACCAATAACGATACCTATAGCCCAGGCCTGGGTTTATTCGTATTGGTGAGATTGCTTCTGGAGCAATTTTTCCAGAACTGGACCTGATCTGATTAAACATCTGACAAATCAGGTAATTGTTTACATGTGATGTTTTCTGAGCATATGCTATTTTTTCTGAACATCTTTGTACATCCTTGTTGCATCATGAAGTCACAGAATACGGATTCACAGAAACTAAAAATTATAATACAAAACACAAATCTTTTATTCACAGATATGCAATTTTCCATGAAATATCATCTCATTATCTCCAGCCGCTTTATCCTGTTCTACAGGGTCGCAGGCAAGCTGGAGCCTATCCCAGCTGACTACGGGCGAAAGGCGGGGTACACCCTGGACAAGTCGCCAGGTCATCACAGGGCTGACACATAGACACAGACAACCATTCACACTCACATTCACACCTACGGTCAATTTAGAGTCACCAGTTAACCTAACCTGCATGTCTTTGGACTGTGGGGGAAACCGGAGCACCCGGAGGAAACCCACGCGGACACGGGGAGAACATGCAAACTCTGCACAGAAAGGCCCTTACCGGCCACGGGGCTCGAACCCGGACCTTCTTGCTGTGAGGCGACAGTGCTAACCACTACACCACCGTGCCGCCCCCCCATGAAATATCAATAGTAAATTAATAAACATATAAATGCAGGTAAGATATTTTAATTATGAACTTTGGCATTTAATTGTTTTAGACTTCTTAATTTTTTTATCCATGATGCATCAGCCGTATGAAATCGGTAACCAGTCTGTAATATACTGAAACGTCTGTGACCAATCTGTAAGTTATTAGCATCCGTGATGCATCCATATTAAAATCTGTAACCACTTTGTATTTTGTATCCTTTTTTATTATATGTCTATAATCTGTGAGCTATCCATATTTTGTCAACTACCGGAGTGTGTGCATGGGTTGTTTTGAAGTCCAGATTGTACAGTATGACCTGGAATAATGTGCTACTACTTGGAAAAAAAACTTCCATGACTATTCTAAGTTGCATGCATTTATTTACCTGAGTGGCAGGACCAACCGATATTATAGTTGTGGTGTGACTGCTCCAGACTGGAACTAAATTCAGGCATCAGTCATGGTTGTAGTTATAGTTATACAACCCCGATTCCAAAAAAGTTGGGACAAAGTACAAATTGTAAATAAAAACGGAATGCAATGATGTGGAAGTTTCAAAATTCCATATTTTATTCAGAATAGAACATAGATGACATATCAAATGTTTAAACTGAGAAAATGTATCATTTAAAGAGAAAAATTAGGTGATTTTAAATTTCATGACAACAACACATCTCAAAAAAGTTGGGACAAGGCCATGTTTACCACTGTGAGACATCCCCTTTTCTCTTTACAACAGTCTGTAAACGTCTGGGGACTGAGGAGACAAGTTGCTCAAGTTTAGGGATAGGAATGTTAACCTATTCTTGTCTAATGTAGGATTCTAGTTGCTCAACTGTCTTAGGTCTTTTTTGTCGTATTTTCCGTTTTATGATGCGCCAAATGTTTTCTATGGGTGAAAGATCTGGACTGCAGGCTGGCCAGTTCAGTACCCGGACCCTTCTTCTACGCAGCCATGATGCTGTAATTGATGCAGTATGTGGTTTGGCATTGTCATGTTGGAAAATGCAAGGTCTTCCCTGAAAGAGACGTCGTCTGGATGGGAGCATATGTTGCTCTAGAACCTGGATATACCTTTCAGCATTGATGGTGTTTTTCCAGATGTGTAAGCTGCCCATGCCATATGCACTAATGCAACCCCATACCATCAGAGATGCAGGCTTCTGAACTGAGCGCTGATAGCAACTTGGGTCGTCCTTCTCCTCTTTAGTCTGAATGACACGGCGTCCCTGATTTCCATAAAGAGCTTCAAATTTTGATTCGTCTGACCACAGAACAGTTTTCCACTTTGCCACAGTCCATTTTAAATGAGCCTTGGCCCAGAAAAGACGTCTGTGCTTCTGGATCATGTTTAGATACGGCTTCTTCTTTGAACTATAGAGTTTTAGCTGGCAACGGCGGATGGCACGGTGAATTGTGTTCACAGATAATGTTCTCTGGAAATATTCCTGAGCCCATTTTGTGATTTCCAATACAGAAGCATGCCTGTATGTGATGCAGTGCCGTCTAAGGGCCCGAAGATCACGGGCACCCAGTCTGGTTTTCCGGCCTTGACCCTTACGCACAGAGATTCTTCCAGATTCTCTGAATCTTTTGATGATATTATGCACTGTACCGTAGATGATGATATGTTCAAACTCTTTGCAATTTTACACTGTCGAACTCCTTTCTGATATTGCTCCACTATTTGTCGGCGCAGAATTAGGGGGATTGGTGATCCTCTTCCCATCTTTACTTCTGAGAGCCGCTGCCACTCCAAGATGCTCTTTTTATACCCAGTCATGTTAATGACCTATTGCCAATTGACCTAATGAGTTGCAATTTGGTCCTCCAGCTGTTCCTTTTTTGTACCTTTAACTTTTCCAGCCTCTTATTGCCCCGTCCCAACTTTTTTGAGATGTGTTGCTGTCATGAAATTTCAAATGAGCCAATATTTGGCATGAAATTTCAAAATGTCTCACTTTCAGCATTTGATATGTTGTCTATGTTCTATTGTGAATACAATATCAGTTTTTGAGATTTGTAAATTATTGCATTCCGTTTTTATTTACAATTTGTACTTTGTCCCAACTTTTTTGGAATCGGGGTTGTAGTTATCGGTGTTGTGGGACCGGGCCCTTAGTTACACCATATTGCCAAATGTATGTGGATACCTGACCATTACATTTTTGAACATCCTGTTCCAGATTTGGTCCACCTTTTGCTGTTCTAATTACCTCCACTCTTCTGTGAAGACTTTCCACTAGATTTTCGAGCATTGCTCTGGGGATTTGCTCATTCAGCCACAAGAGCATTAGTGAGGTCAGTTACTGATGCTGGATGAGGAGGCCTGGCATGCAGTCAGTGTTCCTGTCTATCTCAAAGATGTTCAGCAGGGTTCAGTGCAGGCCACTTGAGTTCTTTCACTCCAACCTTGGAAAACAATGATTTCATGGACCTCGCTTTGTGCACAGGGGCGTTGTCATGCCAGAACATGTTTGGACCCCTTAGTTCTACTGAAGGGAGTTCTTAATGCTACAGCATAGAAAAACATGCTAGACAATTCTGTGCTTACATCTTTGTGGGGAAGATCCCCGTATGGGTGTGATGATCAGGTGTCTACATATTTTTGGCTATATAGTGTATGTTTGAGTTATGATTAGATGAGAAAACTTAACTTGGATCACAACACCAGAACAGTCCAACCCACCAACGCTTTCTATCCTCAAATGTCCTACCGGTATTCTAAATAGGAGTGGCCATGAAAATGACATACTGCTCCAAATAATCTTGCTTTAAAATACACAAATGCCAAGAAGACTGGAAACTGTCTTTTTTGACAGAGCTCATCAGGAAGCTGTACTTCTCCTTGAGCAAATCCAGATAAGGCACATTATACTCCTCATAGCCTGAAAAATGTGCTGAGTAAAAATAGATTAGTCTACGCTCAATCCTTTTTGATGATTTTCCGAAAAGGTCATAGCTGTCCATTAGAAGAAACTATTAAGCAGGATATCTTCTATGCTTTTACCATCCTTTTATCAATGTTTAGATCATAACTGCAATGTCCAGATTCTGTCTGTCTTGATTTTAGCTGCTTTGTTTAGCATCCATCATGGCCCAAGATCATGCAACTACACCTTGCATCTATTACATCTGTTATACCATTCATTTAATAGGTCACGTTTAGTGGGTATAGTACGGGACGTGATCTTTTCATTAATGGCAGATGCTTCTTCCAACTGGGGCCAATCATCTCAAATATTGGCAGGGAAAAAACGTAGAAATAGGATCTGCTTTCACTGTGCTTTAAAACATCAAACGTGTCACAGTGGAGTGATAGTTGTGAAATTATTTTCGATTTCTTCCACAATGCATCTAAGCACCAGTCACATGAAATGGTTTGAAAAGCCCCTGTATTTCAAATGCAACCAGAAGGTTCAAATGAGTTTAACCGGTTGTAATTTATTTACTTCCTCAAAGAATAAGGCTCAATTTCAGAGACATGGATTTGGAACTGTGTGCTTTAATTAAGATCTATCAATGTGTAATTATCTCTGACGACTTCCACTGGAAAGTCAAGACAGAAAGATTTCCCTATTGGAAGCTAATGGTGTTTGTGAAAAAAGACAAAATTAATTCCATGAAACTCTGAGAAAGTTTTATAGAAGGTTTTGAAATATTCACATTTTTACACCTTTTACAAAAGGATATCTTTATCCACTCTTTGAATGAAACTGGGGGGTCAAATACTTCAACCGACCCCCAGTTCTTTGTGTGGCTTTCAAGGCAGGGTCACATGATAGCTCTGTACGACTCTTTTTCGAAGGTGCTTTCACCTTTGGTCAAGTGCTTTGAAACCAACATGCTATTGTTATTTTACTGGCCATGACGGGGACAAAGGGCCGACTGACCGACTCGCACACTGACTGTAAACTGATCTGGCTGGGAATTCCACTCTCATTTCTATACTAAATGTGATCTTTGGACTGCATGACTGACCACCTTATTATCTATATGCGATCAAGGCTTATCAATATACACCATGCTGGGTCCACAGACCAAAGACAAGCACCTGCTTTGTACAGGAAGTCCCATTTGAATAATTGGTAAATTTCAGTTTACAACCCCAATTCCAAAAGAAATGGGATGCTGTGTAAATGTAAATAAAAACAGAATGTGATGGTTTACAAATCATGGAAATCTTATATTTCATTGAAAATAGTGCAAAGACAACATATCAAATGCTCATTTTGAATTTGATGCTAGCAACACGTTTCAAAAAAAGTTGGGAGAGGGGCATGTTTACCACTGTGTTGCATCACCTCTACTTTTAACAACACTCTGTAAACGTTTGGGAACTGAGGAGACCAACTGCTGTCGTTTTGAAAGTGAAATGTTATACCGTTATTATCTTATTTCAATTTCAGTTCAACAGTTTGAGGTCTTTTTTGTCATATTTTGCTCTTCATAAAATGGACCAAATGTTTTCACTGGGAGACAGCTCTGGACAGCAGGCAGGCCAGTTTAGCACCTGAACTCTTTTACTACACAGCCATGCAGTTGTAATATGTGCAGAATGTGGCTTGGCATTGTCTTGCTGAAATAAGCAAGGCCTTCCCTGAAAAAGATATCATCTGGATAGCAGTTGCTCCAAAACCTGTATATATCATCCAGCATTAATGATGCCTTTCCAGATGTGCAAGCTACCCATTAATACACCCTCATACCATCACAGACACTGGCTTTTGAACTGTGCACTGGTAACAAGCCGGATGGTCCCTCTCCTCTTTAGCCTGGACGACATGGCGTCTGTGATTTCCAAAAACTGTTTCAAATTTTGAATAATCAGACCACATGACAGTTTTCCACTTCGCCTCAGTCCATCGTAAAAGAGCTCGGGCCCAAAGAAGGTGGCGGTGTTTTTGGATATTGTTTATATCTGGTTTTAACTTGCATTTATGGATGCAATCATGAACTGTTTTCATAGATGATGGTTTTCTGAAGTGTTCCTGAGCCCATACAGTGATTTCCACTACAAGCTCATGTCTGCTTTTAATGTAGTGTCTCCTGAGGGTCTGAAGATCACAGGCATCCAATGTTGGTTTTCTGCCTTGTCCCTTGCGGACAGCAATTTCTCCGGATTCTCTGAATCTTTCAATGATATTATGTACTGTAGATGATGTGATCCCCCAATTCTTTGCAATTTTACATTATTCTTAAATTGTTGTACTATTTGCTCATGCAGTCTTTCACAGAGCGGTGAACCCCTCCGTATCTTTACTTCTTGCTCTTTTTATACCCAATCATGTTACTGACCTACTGCCAATGAAACAAATTAGTATTTATTTATTTATTTATTTTAAGCAGTACACAACTTGTCCAGTCTTTTGTTGCCCCTGTCCCAACTTATTTGAAATATGTTTGTGGCATTAAATTTTAAATGAGCATATATTTTTTGAATGAAATATTGGGTTTCCATGATTTGCAAATCATTGTATTCTGTTTCTATTTACGTTTCACACAGATTCCCAACTTTTTTGAAATTGAGGTTGTATATTCAGGCAAAACATTCAGCCAAAAATAATACATTTGTGGCAATACATTTCTAATGAACGGATTATAACAATCAACAACAACAACAACAAAAAAAAAAAAAACTTTGAGGATAAGTGAAAATATAAGAAAGTTTTCTCTTTGTTTTCACTTCTCAGACATTCTTTTCTATGTTAATAAAAGTTTAAGTACATATCAAATAAAAATACCTTTACAAGCTGAGAAAAGCAAAAGTGTAATCTAACTTAATTATCATGGTAATATTTACTTTAAGGGAACAGTGTCTACAAATAATTAGAAGATTATTAGTAACTGGAAATGGACTCGTACTACTTGCTATGACATTATCGGCTCGAAGGTTATATAGGTTTTATCGTTAACTCAGCAAGAACAAAAGGCACCACATGATCTGGCTAATGACTACATGCTCTGTGGAAAAAAAAATCCCTATTTCTTAAATTATTATTTCCTCATTTCAAAAGTTTCCACTTACATGCCTTAACTGCAAGAAAAAACACGAAGTAAAAAAGTCTTAAGCACATTTGCTAACAATTTGTTCAGAGATGCAGACCTCCTCAACATCAGCCACAATATGCATGACGATGGGTGTTACTGTTTTAAGTCCTGACACAGTATTAAATTCTAACAACCACATGTGTGCAGTATTTATGTTGTGCTGACATTTTGAACATAAATTTTTAGGAGCTTTGTGGTTTTAAAACAACTACACATGGAATGTATGGATGTGTTAATCCAGTAGGCTTCAAATCTGGACTGAGACAGAAGTGTTAATAAATCGATGTATGGGCTAAAATGGCATGAAATGCTGTCTTCCCGACCTTCACAACATTCATAGGAAATCTGACAAGTGTGAGCAGTTTCATTTGATGTCATAATAAATTTGTTAAAAAAGCTCCACGCGAGGGCGGCACGGTGGTGTAGTGGTTAGCGCTGTCGCCTCACAGCAAGAACGTCCTGGGTTTGAGCCCCGGGGCTGGCAAGGGCCTTTCTGTGTGGAGTTTGCATGTTCTCCCCGTGTCCGCGTGGGTTTCCTCCGGGTGCTCCGGTTTCCCCCACAGTCCAAAGACATGCAGGTTAGGTTAACTGGTGACTCTAAATTGACCGTAGGTGTGAATGTGAGTGTGAATGGTTGTCTGTGTCTATGTGCAGCCCTGTGATGACCTGGCGACTTGTCCAGGGTGTACCCCGCCTTTCGCCCGTAGTCAGCTGGGATAGGCTCCAGCTTGCCTGCGACCCTGTAGAAGGATAAAGCGGCTAGAGATAATGAGATGAGATGAGATGAAGCTCCACACGCTCACTCCATCCTAATCTGACGTTCAGGTAGCTTGTATGAATCCTGAGATGATGTTGGGACTCTTCCTTTAAACTTTACTGGCAGAAGATGCAAACAGAAAATGTACGATTGCTTACATCATCGTATCACTTGCTAAAGAGCGAGCAAGAAAAAAACCAAAAAACAAATAGGAGGGTGGTGTGTGGTGGAGGGTGAGGTGGGGGTTAGAACACCTTCGGTTTCAAATGCGTACCTCCTAAACAAAGGAGCCCCTGAGGCACCTTAGCACAGGTGTGACCTGGATTTGATAAACTTAACTTCTTACCCAGAGTAAATAATGCCAAAGCTGCCCAGGTGCACCTTTTGTTTGTGTGTGACTTTTGGCAGTGGTGCAACTTTCGCAACAGGGCCGGGGGAGGAGGAGAAGCACAATGCGTCGGAGCTCGAGGCTTTATGAGCTCAGCTGATGGCATAGATAACGTAAAAAAAAAAAAAAAAGGCTTGGGAGGGTCGAGTCGTTCCCTCCAACACACCCAGTTCTGAAAGATGTTGGCAAAGACATTTAGTGACACTAGCGCTTTTGTAGCTTCTGTTTAAAATTTTTGTTTCAGGACTTACCTTTAGGCTAGACAAACAAATAGTTTTATTACTGTTTTTAAAACTGTCAGCAGATTATTAACAAGTCATTTATCTGATTCAGGTCTATGACCAAATAGTAGGGCTGTGCTCCAAATGAGAGGAGACATAAAAGAAAGTATGTGTATAAATACTGTGTGGTCTTCCAACATGATGCAAAGGATTTGGGTGAGGAAATTGGTTTTAATTATTTCGCAGACTACACAATACATTACACTCCTGTTCGCACAAATGGAAAGGTTAATAATTCACACGGCGTGTTAGTGAACAGTACCATGTGCTGAGTGCTATGTGCCGAGAGAACATGTTTGATCAGGCAATCCTCAGGGCTCAGATAGACCTCTTTACAGTATAGTTTACACTAGTGGGTGGTCTTAATATTCAGCTTCATCAAAGATTAACTTTTTTTTTTTTTTGGTAATGCGATTCTTTTTTTGGAATGTGATTCAGAGGGCACTATTTTTATCCGGTCTAAATGAGGCAAAATCCTTAGATTATGTCAGGGGAGAATGTTAAAGAAGAATACCAAGATAGAAAGTGAGAGCAGCGCGGATAATTCAGGCTTTCTTCTATAATCATGTTTAACTGATCTGCTCAATTTACATTATTTAAAGCTTGCTGGCGCCAGTATACCTGCGTAGGTGTGTAGGAATTGTGAAAAATACAAAACATATTTAACAGTTATTCCACGAAATCGAGTCGTACATGAGATGATAACCGATGAGGCGCGTAACGCTGAGTTGGCTATAAGCCATGCATGACGAGATTGAGTGGAATAACTGTTTTATTCTATCAGCATTCACTGGATTTTGAGAACCGGAGCATTTTTATTTTTTGCAAATTCGATAACTAAAAAACTTTACACAAAATGTCCGACAAAATCATTTCCGCTTAGAATGTAAACAAACCGGACAAATGACAGCAGCAATTTGTGAAAAATGCTGTAATAATAATAATTCTTGAAAAATAAAAAAAGATAAGTTCTTACCATGAAATACTTTTCTTCTGTATTTTGTTGCCTTTTTTTTTGTATTTTTGTGGGTTTTATTTTCGAGTAGAGTTTTTATTTCACCCTCGGTTGGTTCAGCAACACGCGCCGCCATTTTGTTTTTCTCTACTCACTGTATTGCTGATAACCTAGTAGTAGATTAGCCAATCAGAACATGCGATTGCTCATATCCAGTGAATGTGGATAGAATAAATTACAAATATATGTTAATTAATACAAATTTTGTCATGAAAAATATCAGTCTATAATGTGAATGTGTAGCAACTGTTTTAAGACCTTTGTGTATGAATGTATGTTGTCTCATATGAGATTCTCATTCTCATCTCATTATCTCTAGCCGCTTTGTCCTGTCCTACAGGGTCGCAGGCAAGCTGGAGCCTATCCCAGCTGACTACGGGTGAAAGGCGGGGTACACCCTGGACAAGTCGCCAGGTCATCACAGGGCTGACACATAGACACAGACAACCATTCACACTCACATTGACACCTACGGTCAATTTAGAGTCGCCAGTTAACCTAACCTGCATGTCTTTGGATTGTGGGGGAAACCGGAGCACCCGGAGGAAACCCACACGGACACGGGGAGAACATGCAAACTCCGCACAGAAAGGCCCTCGCCGGCCACGGGGCTCGAACCCGGACCTTCTTGCTGTGAGGCGACAGTGCTAACCACATCACCACCGTGCCACCCTCATATGAGATTATTTTTTGTTAAATATTCTTAGGAAGTGGGATTCTTAGGGAGTGGTATTACGTGCTCACATGTTGGGTTGATTTTAAATTGGGCTGGATGGGAGGAGGCTAAGAAAAAATTAAAAAAATTTTCCAAATGCCATTTTTCATCAGATGAAGCACTTTAGTAGGGGAACAAAATGCAAAAAGGGGTCAGGGGGTCACGCTGGCATAATATTGCTGGTAATAAACAACAGTGTTTTGTTCTGATGTTTTTCTTCTCCTCATTTATAAACACAGGAAGTGCTACACCAGACAGTGCTTGATTCACAGCTTTTTTTGACTCTGCTACAGTGGTTTCTTTGAATATTTGCACAAATGAACAAGCTGTAACTGAGTCTTTTATACCAGCCTTGGTAACACCGAGTTATAATGCTAAATTGAAGCGGCGGTGAAGTATTGTTTACAGAATCAACATTTTGGGAGGAAAAAATCTGGTCAGAGACTCCGTCTACACTTGCCTGCCGTACCTCATGTGATCTCATAATTGCAACTGGTAAGGGGTCATGTAAGACCCGACAAATTATCAGGATATCTGTACCTGTCTCTGGTTTGTCATTTATTCATTTCTCTTGTGTTGCACGGCTCTTGTTTCATTAAAAGCATGTAATGTTGTCACCAGTTGACGCATGTGACAAGTAGTGATGATAAATGCGTAGCTCTGTGTAAGAGGTCAAAGCAACAAACAAGTCATTTTTGTCCTGAACTCGTGACAAATGAAGCTCTTTCACAAGCGTAAAGTCAGGCACATTGGACATTGGATAAAGTGTGTCAAATGTCTGCAAGAAAGTTATGCAACAGCGCTGCTGAATTCTCAAATCTGAAGTTGTTGATTACTTTTCTATAACTGCCTGGCTCTAAGAGAAGTGTCAGCTCTAATTTAAATCACAGGTTTGGTAGCTCATCCGGCCGGTAGGCGATGAGCTTATGCCATCGTTTGTTGTCCGCTGTCGTCCACATTTCACGAAAATCACTTCTTCTCTCTCAATTCTTCACCAATTTTTATTCTTTTTGGCAGGAAGGTAGGTCTGCCTGGCGTGCATATAGCGTCTATCCAAATTTGCATAATTGCAATTAATAATGAAGATATGGAGTAATTAATCACTAACGAGCAGTTTTTCACACAAATCGATTCTTCTCCCTCAATTCTTCACTGATTTTGATTCTTTCTGGCGTGAAGGTTGGGGGAACCTGGGGTGCATATAACTTCTACCCAGATTTGTTTAATTACAATTATTAATGAAGTTATGGACTAATTAAACCTTAATGAACAGTTCAACAAAAATCGCTTCTTCTCGGTCAATTCCGCGCCGTTTTGGATTCTTTCTGGCAAATAGGTTGGTATTCCTAGAGTGTATATAGCTTCTATATATAGCTTATGCATATAGCTTGCGACATTTATTGTGCAAGGTGGCCCACTTTAGATCGTTCCTTCTGGACTAGACGGGGCCGGAGTGAGCTACACCGTCATTGACGGTCTCGTTTTTTTAATGCACTTGTCCTAATGTTATCATTTCTGTAGTAACAGCTCATTCACAGAAACTCTTAAGTATATCCAAGTTTAATCTAAGCCTAATAATAGACAAATAAAAAAAAAGTATTCAAAACTGAAGACTTAGCACTTTCAGGTTTCTCTGTAACATGAGAAGTCATCTCATCTCATTATCTCTAGCCGCTTTATCCTTCTACAGGGTCGCAGGCAAGCTGGAGCCTATCCCAGCTGACTACGGGCGAAAGGCGGGGTACACCCTGGACAAGTCGCCAGGTCATCACAGGGCTGACACATAGACACAGACAACCATTCACACTCACATTCACACCTACGGTCAATTTAGAGTCACCAGTTAACCTAACCTGCATGTCTTTGGACTGTGGGGGAAACCGGAGCACCCGGAGGAAACCCACGCGGACACGGGGAGAACATGCAAACTCCGCACAGAAAGGCCCTCGCCGGCCACGGGGCTCGAACCCGGACCTTCTTGCTGTGAGGCGACAGTGCTAACCACTATACCACCGTGCCGCCCAACATGAGAAGTTTCATTTGAATATTATTTTTTGACCCCCCCCAATATTTACCTGATTGCGGATTATCCCTTGATACACACAACGGGTTTAGCAGAACTGTGTACAGTCTTACGCATGCACTGTATACTGGTTAATCTGTGTGTATTGATGAGCAAAGTCAACATGGTTTAGCTGGATTGAGTTCCCTACAGTTTTTGCTGTTTAACTGAATATTTTGCCTGGTCATCGAATAATGGATTTCTGTTCGACACTACACAATTACAAAATTATTTGTTAGAAAATCAATGGTTAAATCTATGATTTAGTCAACAGAGTTCAAGGATGTGCACGTGTCAGAGAGGTGTAAAAAAAAAAATCACAAACAGCAAGGTAACTATGTACAGTATGCTCAGTGGCCGTCTTATTGGTTCGTTATTTATTTCATCTGAAAGAGAGCCCGACTAAAACTTTACTACTAAAAACATGGTGACACTAAGAAGCCATGTGGCTTTTCTATTAATTATGCCTGACTGCAACGAATGTACTTGACTACTGGAAGTAGCAGTAATTAAAAAAACAAACAAACCACATGACACATCTTTACCCAGAGAATATTAACAGATTCTGCAAATGAAGTTTTCATGTCACACTTTGCGAAAATTGTTGCATTGTTAATTATGCAGTACGACTGTCCAAAATAAAAGGTATCTTTTACATTTATGTTGGTTTTACCATGTGGTACTAATATGAACATAGTCAAGGACATTCGAGCAGGGTTTCCAAAAAGAAGGATGTTTTTGTTGTATTCAGTGCTTCCCGGCACTTCTTGTCTCAATATATACAGTATTCCTGGCTGTGCTACTGGTGTGATTTATTAAAATCTTGAAGCAATTTAACCAAACAATATTAAAACACAATACTAATTGTGCAACACTAAATGTCACTATTTATATTTTGATTAAAAAAAAAAAATTCTGGCCCGAGAAGTCGTGAGAAAATCAACCTTCCCATCACATAAAACTCAAGTCTCTGTTTACTGTAATTAAATCGAATCCTTTGGCAAATTTGCAAACAGAATTTTATGTCCACCATGCAATCAGGTTAAAAGGCTTTTCTCTGATCTTTGCTGCAAGATAGCTTTTAATTGTGCGTGTAAACTTAACTGCTATGGCTAATGGTGTGATGTGGAGTCGAGAGAAAATTGTGTGCGTGCGTGTGTGTGTGTGCGTTCAGCCATCCCCTGTTTAACACAGTGTAGATTTTGTTCTTGTCCTGAAGGAATTGGTGAAATATTTTGAGGGGGGAATCCCGTTAGGTTGTGAACAAAGTGCTGTAATAATGTACTCACATGATTTTTCCCACTGCGGTTGGCCTCTTCACGCTCGGCCAGGGCTCTCAGGAAGTTGTCTTTGAGTTCTTTTCCTGCACTTGCCAGGGTCCTGGAAAAGTCAACAATGAACACATTTGAAATGTTCCTTTAAAAAAGGTCTTTAATGCCTAAAATGTTCTCTTGATGATTTGCTTTAATTAACCCCCCTCCACACACATTTTATATATATATATATATATATATATATATATATATATATATATATATATATATGTGTATCTCATCTCATTATCTGTAGCCGCTTTATCCTGTTCTACAGGGTCGCAGGCAAGCTGGAGCTTATCCCAGCTGACTACGGGCGAAAGGCGGGGTACACCCTGGACAAGTCGCCAGGTCATGACAGGACTGACACATAGACACAGGCAACCATTCACACCTACGGTCAATTTAGAGTCACCAGTTAACCTAACCTACATGTCTCTGGACTGTGGGGGAAACCAGAGCACCCGGAGGAAACCCACACGGACAACATGCAAACTCCGCACAGAAAGGCCCTCGCCGGCCACGGGGCTCGAACGCGGACCTTCTTGCTGTGAGGCAACAGCGCTAACCACTACACCACCGTGCTGCCCATATGAATACGCCACTCGTGTTTGTCATACGAACTACATCCGGGACATGGAGATCCAAAACCATGATGTAAATCTCTATATGTCACTGATGAGGAAATCAATTAATTGTTTTGAGAAATTTGGGCCCTTTTTGTCTGTGAATGTGTCGATATAATAAAAAGAAACTCACACATTGGCTTGAAGATACAGTATGAAGTTTATCTTCTCGTATTAAAAAACTTGCATTTTCATATGAAATACATCATGGATCTGAGTGACATGTTTAAAAAATATTGGCTGGCATTGAGTGGTCTATCAGATATATTCCATTCAGCTAGTACTGAATGAGTCGAAGACGAGTTCAATATCATGCTAGCTGAATGGAATATATCTGATATACCATGAAAAAAATCCAGCCAGCCAATATTATTATTATTATTATTATTATACATACACATTCCTTTTGGGTGTTCAACGTGTCTTTCTCTGTCAAAATTCTCTCAAAATCTTCCGTATTTAACAAAGCAAACCTGGCGGCCATGTTTGTTTACAAATTGTCACAGTCGCTCACTAACGTGGAAGTTTTACATGTAATATTCGTCTTATGGCATTTTCAATTCACTGTGACAGTTTATTGTGGGCGCTGGCGGTGAACAATATGCGCAACAGAAAACTCTCTCATTGAATATTCACATCAGCTCCGATGTGTAACGTCATGTTGTCTTGACAACCATGCAATATCGTAAACCATATTCAACGCTCATTCTCCATTGGGTAGAGTGACATGATGCACGTACAGTAGGATAAGCGATATGCTAACAATATTGCATGCTATCAAACCAAATGAATGAAACCTGCTAGAAGGGAATAGAATAGATGTGTTTATTCCATGGAAAAAGTGTCCTGTATGTATAATAATTTCCAATATTTTACTCCGATGATGTCACTCCCCGTGCTTTCCTGTTGGCTAGATGCGCATTGTCAAAAGGTGTCCATATAATATAAAGAACATTACACGGTGGCATGATGATGTGAAGTTTATCTTCTCGTGTTGAAAATATTTTCATTTGTTTGCTTCGCTCACTCATGAATATGTTCACCACTCCAAGATAAACTTCATATCTTCGCGCAAACATGTAATATCCCCGCTCTCTCTCTCTCTCTCTCTCTCTCTCTCTCTTTCTAATTAAAGAACTAGATGGTGGTGCTGAAATGAAAATTCACATAGCTGCATGGCCTAAACCTGCAGAACCTGAAGGGTCTAATTTTTTACCATCTATTAAGCCCCTAAATACTTCAATATGGAACGGAAAAAATAAATGCAGCCAAACGGCGTTAAATCACAACAGAGTAACACACAAAACAAGGAGTGATTTATGAATAGCAAAGTGTGTACAGTCCCAGCGAGTGATTTCAGTCCAATAACGGGATTTTAGAGGTAATTAATCACAGTGGGAAATGCTATTGCATGAATTTTCTCGCCTGCTATTCACCTCTATCTCACGTTGAATGCTGCTTTTTCAGCATGATTGGATTCCCTGCCATGGAAGCAAAGTTTTGGCATGCTACAGGATCCATGGCACCTGACAAAACACTGGCACTCATCTTGCACCTTTCACAGTATAGTACCAGCAATAGCGCCTTGTCATTCCCCCAACCTTCACTTTGCTCAACTTTCATAGCGTCTGCATTATGTCTGCAGAATCTTCCGTTTGCCAGTAAACAGGTATTTGAGAACTTGCTCTGGTTTACGCACTGTTCTGTGAGGTGCATGGAGAGGTGAAAAGGGTAGCTTGGGTACACCGTGACCGATCCTTACCTGCTTACCATAAACAGTGCAGGTTATATTACATCTCATGCTCTGTTTACTGCTTCGCACTGCTCAACTGACCCAGGTCATCTCTCTCTCTCTCTCTAGTTTTACAGCATCTTTTATAGCACCTTTTAATGTTTTCTGAAAAAAAATGAAGATTAATTTTAAATATTCATTACAGAAATTAAGTCAAGCACATAAAGTTTCACATGAAGTTTCAATCGTTAAACATTCTTCTCAGGAGTTCAATTCTGATGTGGAAAGACAATCACCTCCCCAAACTGAAAACACAGAGATATACGTATGATCTATAGGTAGAACAGGTCACTTTAAAAGGTCTGATTTTCACATCAGCTGTTTTCTACTGAACAGGAATAGAGACGTAATGGGTTTGACCTATGCAAATGGGCGTGAAGTCAAAAGTCATGCACCTGCACAGGTCAGAAGATTTAATGTTCCTAATGGGCCTCTAAACCCTCTTACCTTTATGTCATAATCAATTCTTGCTCAGCTCAGGTCACAGACGTACAGGTAGGGGACGTTTTTACAAACAGGCCTCACCACTCAGAAAGAATTTTGCAGAACTTGATGCGATTGGAGCCTCTTCTGTTTATTCTGGATGAAAAGAAAGTGTATGTGTGTGTGTGTGTGTGTGTGTGTGTGTGTCAGGGGCAGCTCTAAGTAAATGGAACACACACATGCCATTTGTTTTGCTCATCCCACTTGGCTGCTTGTACTACCTAATCTGTAGTTAGATGCCAAGTACTGTAAAATTAGCAAGACCAAGCAACCTTGTGAGACAGAAGGACTAAAGTAAGGCTCAGAATGGACTGACTAACTGAGTAGTTGTCTAATATATTTAGAGAATACATATTTGTTGTAAGGGCGGCACGGTGGTGTAGTGGTTAGCGCTGTCGCCTCACAGCAAGAAGGTCCGGGTTCGAGCCCAGCGGCCGGCGAGGGCCTTTCTGTGCGGAGTTTGCATGTTCTCCCCGTGTCCGCGTGGGTTTCCTCCAGGTGCTCCGGTTTCCCCCACAGTCCAAAGACATGCAGGTTAGGTTAACTGGTGACTCTAAATTGACCGTAGGTGTGAATGTGAGTGTGAATGGTTGTCTGTGTCTATGTGTCAGCCCTGTGATGACCTGGCGACTTGTCCAGGGTGTACCCCGCCTTTCGCCCGTAGTCAGCTGGGATAGGCTCCAGCTTGCCTGCGACCCTGTAGAAGGATAAAGCGGCTAGAGATAATGAGATGAGATGAGATATTTGTTGTAAGGGCGGCACGGTGGTGTAGTGGTTAGCGCTGTCGCCTCACAGCAAGAAGGTCCGGGTTCGAGCCCCGTGGCCGGCGAGGGCCTTTCTGTGCGGAGTTTGCATGTTCTCCCCGTGTCCGCGTGGGTTTCCTCCGGGTGCTCCGGTTTCCCCCACAGTCCAAAGACATGCAGGTTAGGTTAACTGGTGACTCTAAATTGACCGTAGGTGTGAATGTGAGTGTGAATGGTTGTCTGTGTCTATGTGTCAGCCCTGTGATGACCTGGCGACTTGTCCAGGGTGTACCCCGCCTTTCGCCCGTAGTCAGCTGGGATAGGCTCCAGCTTGCCTGCAACCCTGTAGAACAGGATAAAGCGGCTACAGATAATGAGATGAGATATTTGTTGTAAATATCTTATTCACAGATTAACAATACCTGTGTTGAGGTACTGCATGTAAATGATCATAATTGTTATTGAGTAAGGAATAAAACCCTGGGGATGTGCTGTTACTGGAAAATAATCACAGATGGGGGAACAGCTAGCATAAAGTGCAAGTACATTTATCACACCAAAGTTATTTATCACAGCAATAATTTTTCTGTAACACCACATCCCGAAACTTTATATATGTGGACATACTAGAGCATCTAAAAAAAATTAGAATATCATGAAAAAAGTTCAGTATTTTCCATCAGTTATTTAAGAAAGTGAAAATGTAATATATTCTAGACTCATTACATGTAAATTAAAATGTTTCACATATTTTTCCATTTTAATTTTAATAATTAAGCCCTACAGTGCAAAAAAAAAATCTCAAAACATCAGCGAGTTTGAGTAAAACAGAATAAATACCATGTATCATATCAAGTATGAGTAAAACAGAATAAATACCATGTATCTCTTGGTCTACTTCAGTACATTCAACCACAATCATGGGGAAGACTGCTGACTTGGCAGTTGTCCAGAAGACGATCATCGACACCCTCCACAAGGAGGGTAAACCACAGAAGGTTATTACTGAAAAGGCTGGCTGGAAAAGGTGCACAAGCAACAGGGATGACCTCAGCCTAGAGAGGATAGTCAAGAAAAGTCGATTCAAGACCTTGGGAGAGCTTCACAAGGAGTGGGCTGAGGCTGGTGTCAGTGCATCAAGAGCCACCACACACAGACGTCTTCAGAAAAGGGGCTACAACTGTCACATTCCTAATATCAAGCCACTCCTGAACCAGAGACAACGTCAGAAGCATCTTATCTGGGATCAGGAGAGAAAGAACTGGGCTGTTGCTCAGTGGTCCAAAGTCCTCTTTTCAGATGAAAGTAAATTTTGCATTTCATTTGGAAATCCAGGTCCTAGAGTCTGTAGGAAGAATGAAAAGGCACAGAATCCAAGGTGTTTGAAGTCCAGTATGAAGTTTCCACAGTCTGTGATAATTTGGGGTGTCATGTCATTTGCTGGTGTTGATCCACTGTGTTTTATCAAGTCCAAATTTAATGCAGGATCTACCAGGAGATTTTAGAACACTTCATGCTTCCATCTGCTGACAAGATTTATGGAGATGCTGATTTCCTTTTCCAGCAGGACTTAGCACCTGCCCACAGTGCCAAAACCACTACCAAATGGTTTGCTGACCAAGATATTACTGTGCTTGATTGGCCAGCCAACTCGCCTGACCTGAACCCCACAGAGAATCTTTGGGGTATTGTCAAGAGGAAGATGAGAAACACCCGACCCAAAAATACAGACAAACTGTAGGCCGCTATCAAAGCAACCTGGGCTTCATTAATGGCTCAGCAGTGCCACAGGCTGATCGCCTCCATGCCACGCAACATTGATGCAGTAATTTGTGGTAAAGGAGCCACAACTAAGTCTCGATTTGTATAAATGAACATACTTTTCAGAAGTTGGAAGTTTCTGTATTGTAAATACTTTTTTGATTGATCTTAGGAAATATTCTAATAATTTGAGATACTGGATTTCTGAATTTCATGAGCTAAAAGCCATTATCAAAATTAAAACAAAAAAAGGCTTGAAATATTTCACTTGATGTGTAATGAATATAGAATATATGAACGTTTACCTTTTTGAATTAACTTACAAAAAATGAACTTTTTCACAATATTCTAATTTTTTGAGATGCACAAGTTTGTGTGTGTGTGTGTGCGTATACAGCAATCTAGCAACATGTACTTTTTATTAAATAAAGATTGGTACATTGTACTTTTTATTAATTTATATTTACATTTAATAGAATTTTACATCATCAGCTATAAACTGTAGTTCCATCAACGTCCTCTCTCTTTTTTTCCCTTTCTTGAATTTGAAGCTTGTCATATTACTAAGAAACCACCAAGCCTGTGTCAGAAAACAAAATTACATCCTTACCTCTGTTACAAAGTGCTGACACTAGAGACTCTTTCCATAAATGTTAAACATCTCCTCACAGAAAACCACACGTTTTTAAGACGTCCACTATACAAGTACCTGTGTAGGTTGTTGCTTTAGCAGGTGATAGCAAAAAAATATTAGAATAAGTGCATTAATATAAATCTCCTAGCTGGTACTACTGTTTGAGCCATGCTGTTATAGAAAGTTAATCAACTCCTCCTGACCAATTTAGCAAAACACTGTGGTATAATAATAAATAATCCATCCATCCATTGTCTATACCGCTTATCTGTCAGGGTTACGGGGGAAGCTGACATCAGGTAAGAGGTGGGGTACATCCGGGGCATGTCACCAGTCTATCACAGGGCTAATACAGAGACCAACAATCATTCACACACACATTCATATCTATGGGCAATTTAGAGTAGCCAGTTAATCTAATATGCATGTCTTTGGATCAGTGTTGTAGTTGAGTCACTTGAGTCTGAGTCCAGTCTCGAGTCCCTAGCGTTCGAGTCTGAGTCAAGTCCAAGTCATTCAAGAAAATTTCGAGTCAAGTCTGAGTCGAGTCCACTATTGATCCGAGTCGAGTCCAGGAACAAGACTCCATCTGCACCATTTGACGGTGGCTGTTGCTGCCTTTATGTGAAAGCGTCTCTGCTACAGTATTGGACTAACATTACTGCTTGACTGCCCCATTTTAGTTAATAGGCTACAGATAAAAAGCTTGTTCATCGCTCAGCAAGTCCCGCCCACTATCAACAGGGCAAATAACATGAGAGAGGGTTAACACTAGCTAGTTCATCACTCAGCAAGCAAGTCCCGCTATCAACAGGGCAATGAACATAGTGTGTCACTTCCTTCTCTGAGTGGAGTCTTGCCAAATGACGATTGAAGTTCGAGGCTGTCCCCGTCGTCTCCTCGATAGTTCTTCTGCATATGGAACACATAGCAGTGCATTTTTTCCCACTGCACGAGAAGTCTGTATAAGCAAAGCGGACAATCCTAGGGGCTTCATTCCAGGCGTTTTAGTGCCATTAACGTTAGTTTGTTCTTGAACATGACGTATGAACCGGTGAATGTGAATTCTCTTGCATGAAATTAGTACAAAAATTAATGTAGATATAAATATCTTCTGCCAAATTATTATGGCATGCTACAAAAAATAATAAAAAAAATCCGAGTCCTCGTCTCCAGTCCGAATGCTGTTAATGCACGAGTCCGAGTCCAAGTCATCAGTGCTCAAGTCCAATTCAAGTCATGAGTCCTTAAAATTAGGGCACGAGTTGGACTCGAGTCCGAGTCCTGGACTCGAGTTTTACAAGCCTGCTTTGGACTATGGGAGGAAACTGGAGCACCTGGAGGAAACCCAAACAGGTACAGGGAGAACATGCAAACTCCACATAGAAAGGCTCCAGTTCGCTGCAGCGTTCGAACCCAGAACCTTCTTGCTGTGAGGCAACAGTGCTAATTCATATGTATATTAGGTCTTAATCATGAATTTCTTGAGACAAGTTTGCATGCTACATGTCAGAAGGCAAAATTTCATTGTTCTCAAGATGTCATAAACAGCAAATCCTGGCTACCTTTTAACAAGCTGCAAAACTTTGGCAACTTAATTCACTTCAACAATTCAATCCAGTTTTCTGTGTATAAAGGAAAAAATCCTTTATATCTCTAGCCGCTTTATCCTGTTCTACAGGGTCGCAGGCAAGCTGGAGCCTATCCCAGCTGACTACAGGCGAAAGGCGGGGTACACCCTGGGGAAGTCACCAGGTCATCACAGGGCTGACACATAGACACAGACAACCATTCACACCTACAGTCAATTTAGAGTCACCAGTTAACCTAACCTGCATGCCTTTGGACGAAACCCACAGGGAGAACATGCAAACTATGCACAGAAAGGCCCTCGCCGGCCACGGGGCTCGAACCCGGACCTTCTTGCTGTGAGGCGACAGCGCTAACCACTACACCACCGTGCCACCCCAAAATCCTTTATATGGCATATATAAAACCTTCAGAGGAACCAGTCTCTTTCTCCTAAAAGCTAACCCCATCCTCCTCTGGCCAATGCAGTGCTCAAACACTTACAATGCCGTGTTTAGACACTTCCAATAACTCATCATGCTTTAACTATATAACAGACCCAGCCAAGGGAGTATGACAAACTTCTTATACAATATACAGCAAGAAGATCTCTGTGTTGATAGCAAACCTGCCTGCAAACGTTCTGGAGCACTGATCATTATATCTCTCTGTTTATCACGCTTGTTCATTTTAACAGTTTTCAGAAAAACAGTCTAATTAGACTTCCAGAATAAGCTGATAGTGATCATGGTCAGAACAAGCCTGATCTAGTTATGGGGAAATTCTATCTCTAAATGATATCCATTACTTTTAAATCACTACCAGCAGGTCTATTAAAGCACCACCCTTGTAATAAAAACTTTTTCAAAGTAATTCCTGTATGACTTTATGATCACTAACCATTTTAATCTCTGCTTTCTGTGACAACTAAGCTTATATTTTGGCACGTTAAGCGTTTTCTTTTTGGTTGATATATGAATATGTCTGTCTTCATATGCTGAAGATGTCTATCTATGTCAAGTAATAAAGTGCTGCATCAGACTGGTGTTATATGGACACAGCCCTAATCCTGCCTAATAATAGAGGGCTAGAGAGAGTTTCCATGAGTGTGATTAACTGATTAGTTAATTTTGAAAATATGTCCATTTGGACACCTCTAATGCAGGTGTGCAGGACATTTCCAGACAAAAACAATGTTCAACATTGGAACACTGGAAAAATTTACACTAAAAAATGCAAAAAACATCAATATCAATTCATATCAGCCCTTTAGCTTTCTAAGACACAAAACATATTATTAGCTAGATGATACCAGAAAATTACCAAAAGGTTTTGGGGTCTGGATCCACCGTTTAGAGAGCTGTGAGCTAAACAAAATGACAAGAAAAAGACGCATTAGCTGGTGAAGGGCAATTCCATGTAAATGTCAACCTCACCATGCAAAAATAAAGCAACATGTAATACATCAAAACCACTCCCAGAGATATCACCTAGGCCTGTATTTTACAGATGTGAATAAGTTGAACCAATTTGTAACCAACCTAATATGTCACAGTCAGTCTTTCTTTCTTATAATGTAAAACCCAAGCTAAAATCAACTTTGATCATGTACAATTCTATATTATTCCCACAAGCCACAGAAATGTATGCTAAAATCCACAAAACAGCAAAACAATAGCCATCCTAAATATTATTTAAGAACTTTGATAGTTTTAGCTGATATTTAGAGAGTTTTTCAAAGGGTTGTGGTGGTTAAATTGCTGATTTTCTAAACATATGCCATGTCTATTTCAGACGCGTCACATCCATAACGGAATTTCGTCACATCCATAACGCTGACTTTTCCTTCCGAAACTCTGCATGAAATACAAAATATTTTAAACAAAGATTTTTTAATATTCACCTTGGACCCCTCTATCAAATGGATATCTCCATTTCGACATTAGGTTTACAATTTCACAGAGTCTGATAAAAATGTACAGTCACCCAAGAAAAGTGATACTTTTTCTGTCACATCCATAACGCATCTTTTATTGGCATTTTCTGGCATGCCCTAGATGTACTATGGGAATTGTTCTTGTTCTATCACTTCTCCAGTATGGTACAGCCTTAAAATATGCAACACCTGTTTAAATACTGGGAGACAATAAAACATGCACTGGGTCATTTGTTGCCATTTTGAGTTCAAGTGTCACGTCCATAACGCTGGAATTGCTCTGAAGCTATTTTTGTGTTTACAGAATATGCCAGCATAACATATCATCAGTGATGGCTCTGTTTAAATAGTTGCATCACATGCTTAAATTCCAAAATAATGAACAAACACATGTTCATTCCTCATTCGTTTTTTACCACAGCGCTGCTAAATTCTCTATTCTGATTGGTCAAGAGGTGTTTATTAATTTTCTATAACAGCAGCTCGAACGATATTGCCAGCTGTATTTCATATAATAGATTTAAATTAACATGTAACATCACGGGCAGCACGGTGGTGTAGTGGTTAGCGCTGTCGCCTCACAGCAAGAAGGTCCAGGTTCGAGCCCCGTGGCCGGCGAGGGCCTTTCTGTGTGGAGTTTGCATGTTCTCCCCATGTCCGCGTGGGTTTCCTCCGGGTGCTCCGGTTTCCCCCACAGTCCAAAGATATGCAGGTTAGGTTAACTGGTGACTCTAAATTGACCGTAGGTGTGAATGTGAGTGTGAATGGTTGTCTGTGTCTATGTGTCAGCCCTGTGATGACCTGGCGACTTGTCCAGGGTGTACCCCGCCTTTCGCCCGTAGTCAGCTGGGATAGGCTCCAGCTTGCCTGCGACCCTGTAGAACAGGATAAAGCGGCTAGAGATAATGAGATGAGATGTAACATCACTCCCAGCTCTGAGCCTAACTCCACCCACTGCAAAATTTTGAAAAATGCTAAAAAGTGGGCAAGAGGCTGAGTGGGGTGGATGTATGAGGCAGGAGTTGCTCAGTTTATGGATGTAACTCTGTATTGCAGTGCTTGACAAAGGTTTGCCAAAGTAATCCCGAGCCCATGTGGTTATCAGCTATAGATGAATGACGATTCTTGATGCAGTGCCGTCTGAGGGATCGGAGATCACGGGTGTTCAGCTTAGGCTTGTGCCCTTGCCCTTTACACACCAAAATTCCTCCAGATTACTTGAATTGTTTAAATAATATTATGCACCGTAGAGGGTGAAATATCTAAATCTCTTCCTGTCTTTCTTTGAGGAACATTTGTTTTTAAACATTTCAATAATTTTCTCATGCATTCGTTGCCAAACTGGAGATCCTCGACCCATCTTTGCTCCTCAAATGCTAAGCCTTTCCTGGATACTGATTTTGTACCAAATCATGATTATAATCACCTGTCGACATCACCTGTTTCAAATCACATCATTATGTAATTGTTTTACCTCATTACTAGCCCTAAATTGCCCCCTTCTCAGCTTTTTTTGGAATGTGTTGCAGGTCTGGAACACAGGAACGGATGGATATTAACAACTGACATGATGTTGACCAGGCAAAACATGAAATATCTTGGGCTCATTCTGTCTGCACTGAAATACAAGTCAAAGTAAATTTAGAAATCGCTACTTTCTTTTTTTTTTATTTGCATTTTTCATACCATTCCAACTTTTTTCTGAGTTGGGGTTGTAATTCAATTTTTTTTTTCATTTTTATTAATTAAAAGTCACTTCATGTCTTAAAGTAATGATGGATGTCATTTCTTTTTTACTTAGTTGAGCGGTTCTTGACATAATATGGATTACTACAGTTGTGGAATAGGGCTATTTACTGTACTTTTATTATTTACTATTTACTGTTTGATCTCAAACACATTAAGAAGGCAAGAAATTGCACTAATTAACTTGTGACGAGGCACATGCGAATTGAAAAGCATTCCAGGTGACGACCTCATGAAGCTGGTTAAGATAATGGCAATAGTGTGCAAAGCGTCATCAAGGTAAACGCTGGCTTCTTTGTAGAATCGAAACTCTGAAACATATTTTGTTTTTTTTAAACACTTTTTTGTTTAGCACACAATTCCGTATGTTCCGTATGTTATTTCATAGTTTCATTGTCTTCAGTATTGTTCTACAATGTAGAGAACAGTCACAATACAAAAACACTTATGAATGAGTAGGTGTGTCCAAACTTTTGTCTGGTATCGTAGCTAGTATAACATAAGTGATAACTAACCTTTTTTGTGGATGTTCCATAATTTTACACATAAGTCTAAATGGATAAAACGTATAATGTGTTTCTCTTCAGTGAACAGAAATTGTAATTGTTGGCAAAATGATGTGGTATAAAAGGAATAAAACACTTCAGTACATACCAGGATTTTTTTTTTCTTTTGGAAAATAATCAAATTCTAGGCACGATCAATTCTTAGTAATGTGTTATTCTCATCTCATTATCTCTAGCTGCTTTATCCTGTTCTACAGGGTTGCAGGCAAGCTGGAGCCTATCCCAGCTGACTACAGGCGAAAGGTGGGGTACACCCTGGACAAGTCGCCAGGTCATCACAGGGCTGACACATAGACACAGACAACCATTCACACTTACGGTCAATTTAGACTCACTAGTTAACCTAACCTGCATGTCTTTGGACTGCGGGGGAAACCGGAGCACCCGGAGGAAACCCACACGGACACAACATGCAAACTCCGCACAGAAAGGCCGTCGCCGGCCACGGGAATCGAACCCGGACCTTCTTGCTGTGAGGCGACAGCGCTAACCACTACACCACCGTGCCACCTAATGTGTTATTATGCCTGATAAATCTTTGAACTTATTTGAACTCCATAAACATGTCCCAAATTTCACATCATTTTTTGTGTTTTTCATTCACAAGTGTCAAGCTTCAAAACAAAACAAAAAACCCTAAAAGTTCTTAATTAAGTCATATTTCATATATATGTAATCTCAGTCGCATAGTACCGTACATATTTAGTGGAAAAAGCTACCGCATACCACAATTATTAGCATGAGTTGTTATAATATTTCCTCAAAGTTAGATAAACACTACGGAAGTCACTGTAAGGCTTATGGGTTGAGTTGTATGTTACTCTTACTTGTGATTAAATTAAATAATCTCACATTTGTGCACTATTTGGATTCCTGGGCAAGTGTCAAACAGATGTGCCTTAATTACAATTTTGCATAGCAAATTGGAAAGTACACATTTACCCGCTTGCCAGGTGCCGCAAACATATTCAGTGGGTGGGAGGGAAGCTTCTGAGAAAACATTATTTCCGTCCAACAAAATTGACCACACTGCTCCTCATATCCGGCATACCTTTAAAGCTTGTTACTTTCTGGCAGCTATGTGTGGTGAAGATGGAGATGAAGATAACTGTTTGCTCTTCTGTGTTTGATTATGATTCCGTCCGCCAACACGAGAAATTTCGAGTACCGAGTCAGGAAACTGCAAAGTATAGGATTTTACTGAATAATAAAAATATAGGCAAACATATGTATTTTTATATAGCATTTATATAGCAAATAGAAGGACTCCTAGGACTACAGCTTTGGGGAAATGGTTTCTCTTGGACTCTGCTGCATGGTAATGTGGTCTCAGAGCATCTGAATCCGTCACTATTTTTATAGGGCTATGATAAATGGTCCTTAGAGGACAAGCCTAAGTGGCCTTGAAATATGGTGTTGATGCGCCCCGTGGGCCTTGTTATTTACATCCGATCTGAAGGTGTTTTGGATATAAGACATGCCACTCAGTTGCATGATGTCAAATCAAAGACTGAAGTTACAAGGTGTGTATGTGTGCGTCTTGTTCTAAAAAAAAAAAAAGTGTAAGAATTACACCATTTAAATATGTCCAGCGACGTTTTAAATAACATTTCATTTGAATTTTATTCCTGAATGATCTTTTAGCTGTGTCTCTTGCATGTGACCCTGTACACACAGTCACTTTTCAAAACAAGGATATATAAAGGAAATAATTTATCACAGTTAAGTGTGATAAAAGAAATTCTTTCTCTTAATAAATTTCAGATGGTCTTTCATGCTTTATATACGACTCTCTAGTGTAATTATCACAATAATAAAGGGAAGCCTACCGTACAAATGCAGATTATTGGTGCAGTGAATAGATCAGAAATGTAAGAGACATGAAGAGAGAGAAACCATAAGGTCTCACATGACAAATGTCACTGTAATTCTGAATGAATAGATGCTTTTCATTCCTGCAAAGTGAAAGGTTCCAGCTGAAAAGCAACTCCAATAGTGTGTGTTACACTTTAATATCAGTATCCAACCCCTGTCATGAAATATATTGGTCCTGTCAAAAGTCCTTAGCTCAAACAGTCGGTGTTCCAGATGTTTTGAATTCCAAAATTGTTGTGAGGAAAATGCTTTGTTTTCGCACACAAGAGTGAGATGTCTCAGATGTACTATTTTTGTATAATGTAATTTTTTTTTTTTTTGCTATAGTCATGCACAAAACATTCTGGACAGATGTTGGCCACATTTTTATTTTCAAAATAAAAGTGTATATATAATGCATTGATGGCTGTGTAGAACTGGACTCGGACAGAGAATCGCATCCTCTTCTTTTTAGATGAATGAAACTGCCAACCCATAAACATGTACAAGTACGTATGTACAGAGATGTCTGACCATTCTCATGTTGCAGGAACACAATCTAAACATCTCATCTCATCTCATTATCTGTAGCCGCTTTATCCTGTTCTACAGGGTCGCAGGCGAGCTGGAGCCTATCCCAGCTGACTACGGGCGAAAGGCGGGGTACACCCTGGACAAGTCGCCAGGTCATCACAGGGCTGACACATAGACACAGACAACCATTCACACTCACATTCACACCTACGGTCAATTTAGAGTCACCAGTTAACCTAACCTGCATGTCTTTGGACTGTGGGGGAAACCGGCGCACCCGGAGGAAACCCACGTGGACATGGGGAGAACATGCAAACTCCGCACAGAAAGGCCCTCGCCGGCCACGGGGCTCGAACCCGGACCTTCTTGCTGTGAGGCGACAGCGCGAACCACTACACCACCATGCCGCCCAATCTAAACATACAGTATATAAAACAGCTAAACTCTTACAAGCTCTGAAAAAAAAAATGGTTTAAACTTTAAACATTTAAGTCTCGGAGAGAAACCATCAGTGCAAAATGAGCAGTCAGGAGTTGTATCGATACTATATAGAGGAAAAATGGCCTGTTAGGACATACATCAGATTTTATTTTTCCATCACCAATGAACATTGTAGCTTGCTAGTCTGAAACATACTCATTTGTTTGTGCCTGTTTGTGTTCCTGCACCTTCGAGCCAAGTCTCCTTGGTTTCCTGTGTTTCCTGTTTTCCTGGTTTTTGAGTTTCTAAATCTCTCTAGCGCTTCCCACGTTGCTCCCAGTTCCTCGTTTTGACCTCTACCAGTTACAATTATACCCGCAGAGACTACGTCTGCCTGTGTACTTACAATTTAGAGGTCAAAATTAAAAGTGTTACACTTTCACAGAGTATTGCTGGGTCTGCCAGTAAAATCTAAATTCAGTCATAAAATTCTTATTCGATACCCTTACACTGTAGTAATATTGCACAGGCTATCCTCTTTTTTTACCCCCTTGCATGTTAAAATAAACTTAAATTGGAGGGAGGAATGTAATTTATACCCTTCTCTGGCCAATGCTCATAATGGAAGTCTTAGAGGAATCGCATAGTGGTGAAAGTGCAGGGGCAGCACATATTTGAAGACTGGGAACCCACTTCATCTTCAGCGTGAGTTGCTAGGTCATGGAGGCTGAGGCCCCAATGTAAACACAGGTGTTGAGGAGGTGCGTAAATGGGGTTACCCCCATCCAGTAGCAAGAGAAACACCGAAAATCACGCTATGAGAGTGTAAAACAACCTCCTAAGTAACACAGAAACAGATCCTCCTGTTCCTTTTCAAACTTGACTACCCTTTAATAAGGCTAATTTGTGAGGATTAAGCAGGCCTTAGCTGTTACACCGTAGTAGCAGATAGTGATCAAATGATCAGATAATGATTTCAGTTTACCCACGTGCTCATTTACAGTCATACCCCATTTATCTTATGCTTGATCATTCAAAAAGTGACAGGATATAACTTTGGGATTTGTGGAATTGAAGTCCTCTCTGGAAGAAATGTGAAGATTAAAATATTTCATTAATGTTGATCAATCAGATGGCTGAGAGTGGCAAGTGTGTATGGAGGATGCCATGGCCTAATGGTTAGAGAAGCAGCTTTGGGATCAAAATGTTGCCGGTTCAATTCCCTGGACCAGCAGGAATGGCTGATGTGCCCTTGAGCAAGGCACCTAACCCACCCCAGGCTGCTCCGGGTATGTTGCATGTCACTCTGGATGTAATGTATACATGAAATAGGTATTCAGGGCTGTGTCCCATACTACATACTAAGGAGTCAAAAACTAAATAGTTGGGACACAAGAGCTTCACAATGGAAAAATGTGCCACTTGCAATCCTGTAATCCTGACAAATCTGAATCCTGACAATGTTGAAGCTATCTGGATTCCAAAAGAGCAAAACTGGCCATCTTCTCTGAGTGGGAGGGATGGCATTCGTATCTTCTCTGTCAGTCAGAGCAATACTGGTAAATTGTGGGCACCTTTGAGCTGCTGTATGTGGAAGAGGGCAGAGAACAATTTCTTCTGTGATGCAGCATACAGACTATGATGCAGTAAACAACAGTTTGAAAAGATGTGACAGCCTTCGCCCTCCCTAGTTGGTAACTGCCATGTGGATAGACGAGAACTAGCTACTGAGTGGAAATTACAAAAAAAAAGTTAAAAAAATGGAGGTTAAAAAATCTTGAAGCACAAAAATAGAAAAAAAAATCCATATACAAAGAGTGGAGGCACAATGATGCAAGATATACCTCCACCAAATCCAACCCCACCAGTTCTCACTGTGAATTACTATTATAGGTTTGCCAGGATGACTCAACATTTAGAGCCAGGATCATAAACTAGTAGTGAGTTTTCACGAGTCCTCACTCACCCATCCAAGATACATAATTTTAAAGTGACTGTAAAATGTCTTGACAGTTTGTGTTTAATATTTAAATGAGACTGTGAGTGATGGCGTAACTCACTCTGGCCCCGTCTAGTCCAGAAGGAACGATCTAAAGTGGGCCACCTTGTGCAATAAATGTTGCGAGCTATATACAAGCTATGTACAGAAGCTATATACACCCTAGGAATACCGACCTATTTGCCAGAAAGAATCCAAAACGGCGAGGAATTGACCGAGAAGAAGTGATTTTTGTTGAACTGCTCATTAAGGCTTATTTAGTCCATAACTTCATTAATAATTGCAATTAAGCAAATCTGGGTAGAAGTTATATGCATCCTAGGTACCACTACCTTCATGCCAGAAAGAATCAAAACCAGTGAAGAATTGAGAGAGAATAAGTGGTTTGTGTGGAAACTGCTCGTTAGGGTTTAATTAATCCATATCTTCATTATTAATTGCAATTATGCAAATTTGGGTAGAATTTATATGCACCCCAGACAGACCAACCTTCCTGCCAAAAAGAATACAAATCGGTGAAGAATTGAGAGAGAAGAAGCGATTTTCGTGAAATGTGGACGACGCCAGACGGATGACAGACAACACATGATGGCATAAGCTCATCGCCTGTCGGCCGGATGAGCTAATAACGGGAAATAATTAAATACTCTCCTACCATCAGCACCTACTGAAATGTATGATTACATATACTTAATACTTTGCTATCTAATCAAGAAAAAGTGGCCTAAACAGTGTTTGCTTGGGAAGAATTTATCCCCATGTCAACTCTAATTGATTACCTCTGAATTAGATGTAACAGCCAAAAAATATTTTTCTTAACCTAGATTAAGAATTATATTATATTAATTACATTAATTATAGCGGGGCGGCACGGTGGTGTAGTGGTTAGCGCTGTCGCCTCACAGCAAGAAGGTCCGGGTTTGAGCCCTGGGGCCGGCGAGGGCCTTTCTGTGCGGAGTTTGCATGTTCTCCCAGTGTCCGCGTGGGTTTCCTCCGGGTGCTCCGGTTTCCCCCACAGTCCAAAGACATGCAGGTTAGGTTAACTGGTGACTCTAAATTGACCGTAGGTGTGAATGTGAGTGTGAATGGTTGTCTGTGTCTATGTGTCAGCCCTGTGATGACCTGGCGACTTGTCCAGGGTGTACCCCGCCTTTCGCCCGTAGTCAGCTGGGATAGGCTCCAGCTTGCCTGCGACCCTGTAGAACAGGATAAAGCGGCTACAGATAATGAGATGAGATTATTGGCTACAGCATTAGTATTAAATTATTAACACATGAGCAACTGGATATGCGTGATTTTGTGCTCAGTAGACTAATTAATTTTTAATTATAATATAATATAATAATAATTAATTAGAAATGAGACTGAATCAGTCAAACAGGACTAAGTGATTATGAAACCATGAGGGCTATCATTTTGTTTTTCAGGACTTTCAAGCTTGTAATGTGGAATTCACAGACTTTTCACTTACTGCAAAGACTTGACACGTGGCGACCTTAAAGGAGATACACAGAACCATGGCCTCACTTTTTGTTTATAAATGCCTTGAGACCTCAAGAATGGCACAGGAATAGTTTTAAGCATAAACAATAAATCTAATATAGTCATTTTTATGATTAAAATGATTCATTTAGGTAGCGGTCTGAGTGAATGACCTTGACATCTGTGACGTCACCACAGGAAGTCTATCGGCCTCATCGCCATTTCCGCGATACTAAAACACAGAGCTGACTGAAACTTCGAACTTCCATTTTGAGCTAATTTATCACCATGCCACACAGATGTGTTGCTGGCAGGTGCAGCAACACGACAGAAGGTGGATTTACGTTGCATTCATGACCCAAGAATGTTCAAACTGCAAAGATTTGGACACGTTTTGTGAGAAGTTCAAGGGCACATTGGGCGCCTATGAAGTGGTCTCTCCTCTGCTCTGCACATTTTACTGAAGACTCGTATGAGACCTCTGATCTGTTGAGGAGCGTTGGCTATAAGCCCGTATTGAAAGAGGGTGCAGTACCAACAATTAAAGGAAAAGAAAACTACAAGAAAAGGAAACAAAGTTCAGTTGCACCAGTTCTCCTGGAGTGTGAGCCGAGGGTTGTTGCTAAAACTCGGGACGGGATGGGACATATTATCGCTCGGGCAGTGACCTCCCTGCGGTTGTTACTAAAACCAGTGACGTCCCGTCCCATCCTGGGTTTTAGTAATTGCCTGAGCCGAGCAGTAATGGCAGAGTACTCAGTAAGGAGAAAATGGAGACTGAGTGGACCAGCCATCAGATTTCTCTGCTGGATATGCTTGCCTCAACAGCAATATCTCGCCCTTACATTGAAGAAGCGAATGAACGGAGAACTGAACAAACAACTGAAAGTCAGATTATTTTGAAACAATCAGCCACAAGGTCGGCCTTCAAGAAGCGAGAACACAGATGGGTAAGATGCGACTCTCATTTGGATAGAAAACAACAAAAACACTCGTTGTTTACCTGCATTTAGATTAATACATGTAACTTGTATTGTGTGTTTAAGTTATTGTGTGTTTAAGTTATTAAGTTATTATAAGATTATTTAATTTGCTTCAGAATGTGATTGTCTCAGTTCATCTGATTATTTAATTAATCTTTTACGTTTTATCAGTGAAAATGCATGCATGTACGTGTATGTTGCACAAGTTATAACACCTATCCTGTTTTAATGAGAGTCAACCCACAATCAATGAAGTCAAATCAGTCTTAGTTGAGCAAGTCGGTCACGGTATTTCTTACTTTCACCATAAGTTTTATGCCTCCGCCACCGTAAGGTGCAGGAGGCATTATGTTTTCGGGTTGTCCGTCCGTCCGTCTCGAAACCTTGTGAACGCGATATCTCAAAGGCTACTGAAAGGAATTTCACCAAACTTTCACTATTCGTGCGCTTTGGGACAAACATGAACTGAGTAGATTTTCAGATCAAAAGGTCTAAGGTCAAGGTCACTGTGAGGTCAAATGTCTGTCCGAAAACCTTGTGAGCGCAATATCTCCAAGGCAGATGAAAGGAATTTCACCAAACATTCACCATTTGTGCATTTGGGGACAAACATCAACTGATTAGATTTTGAGATCAAAAGGTCTAAGGTCAAGGTCACTGTGAGGTCAAATGTCTGTCCGAAAACCTTGTGAACACAATATCTCCAAGGCTAATACAAGTAATTTCACCAGGTCATGATTACTGTGAGGTCAAATGTCCATTCCCGAATCACAACTTAATAAGGCGTGTAGTCTACCGGGCAGAGGCATCCCCATCGACGCCGTTGGCGTCAAGTTCTATGTAGTTATTTATATGACTTTGGTCTATAGCTGTCGAAGGCCTCAGCCTTAAAACTGGTTCCTGCTGTGACGTCACACACTCAGGGCTGGCTGGCTCAGCGGGGCAGCTCGAATGCCAACTTTTTTTATTTTAACTCTCAAAAATATATTTTTTTCACTCCCAATTATGCAGCATACAAGAGTCGAGGACGGAGATACTATCCAGTCAGAAATGTATTTAAAAATAAAGGTTCTGCGTATCTCCTTTAACAATGAAACCTGACAAAAATAAGAATCTGTCCTAATATGGACCTTCCACAGAGTTTTACAGTCTCTGCTGGGGGTAAATGGCTTGTCACCGGAGCCAGAGGATCTATCTCTGAATGTGTTTACAGCAATATAAACAGCACATTAGCGTGAGGGGATGCTTACGGGCAAGACAGATTCATGGGACCCTTTTCCTTTTGTAATAATCTTTCAAACAATTTATTCGGCAAATGCTTTGGCATCTCTAATATGTTCCATTCAGCTGCACGCTGGCAGATGCATCAAAAACACTTTGGCTGGATAACACCATTTGTTACAATCTGGTCTAATAGTGCATGAAAGTAAAGCGCTGGCAAGAGCAGAGATGTGCAAACATTCTACAAAAATGTTAACGATTAATACGTGGAAGTGATATAAAAGACATTTGCCTTCCTGCTGAAAATAAAAATTGTAAAGTACATTTATAGTCTCAAATGGATTATTTTGTGTGTTGGGATGAATGATGATGCTCAGATCCTTGCCACCCTCCCCTTCCTCTCTCTCTCTCTCTCTCTCTCTCTCTTTCACTCTTGCATGAAAGCACAGGATAAACAGGATTTGGAGAGAGCTGCTTGCCTTGGACAGATGACCACTAGCATGAGAAGGCCAAAGTTCCTCATAAAATTCTCCTACCTCAAGCAGATGTTTAAACTGTATTTTACATTGGACCTTCTTCCACGTGGACTTTTTCCCTCGAACTTTACGCCAACTGCAAATGATTTGACAGTAGCCAAATCAGTGTTCTCCTACAACTTCCCATACCCTCCTCTATAATTAAGAAGTCACAAGGCAACCATACTGAAGCACTGTTAAGGACCCGAAAGACTGAAGCCCATCAAAATCAGCAGAATTTTATCAAGTGCATGAGCAACATGTTTAATAATGATTTATCTTCGAGCTGTGCTCGAGCTCAAATTTACTATCTGTTTGTACAGCTGAGAGGAGAGGCAGTGTTTAACGCCTGGAATATAATAAAAGAAATTCAATACAGCGCACTGCCCTGAGCACTAACTCTCTGCTATTCTATCACCTACGTCAAACAAATTTGATACTTACCGAATCCTAATTATCATTAAACGCCCCGTCCTGTCTTCCGCCCTGAAATTTGTTACGGCAAATTATTTCAAACATTATTGATGAAACGTCATTACAATCCCTTAGTTGGAAAACGTTTGAGATCCATAATAAGATCATATCTTCGCCCACAATTTGCAAACAAGTTACTCAGCTGGATGATCCTAAAAGAAAGGATTCCCTGAAGAAGTCTGAGGTATTTCAGGGAGTGACAGATGTGTGAAGACTCTTATTTATTTATTTTTTTACATTTTATGGGAATAAAATTGAGCTCTCAATAGCCAGGCAGATGGCAACCTTAAATAATACAGTGATTTCTAAAAAATCAGCACTTACAGTGCTTGGAATATTTTTCCTGAGGGTACTTGGGTGAAAAGAATCTTATGGAAAATATTATTTTGGTCTGTTGAACGTCAAGGGAAATTCCACACAGCATGACAATTTATTTAACTCTCTTTTTTTGGAAATCCTCTGTCACCTCTGATTAAATTGAGCCAAATGTATCAATTACACATGCTGTTCTCCCTGTTCTACCCTCATTACTAACTCTTCATGGATGTATTAGGAGGTAGGAGGTGCCCTGTAAATGAGTCCCACAGCTGTCATACATTTAGACGCAAGAGATATTTAAATAACATAATCCTTGTTTCTTCTCCTGGACCTAATGATTTGCATTGAAAAACATGTAACTTAAGGTTAGCTGTCATGTTCTTAACATAGGCATTAGCTAATTCTTTGTTCAAATTTTTTCCGAGCTGAATAATTTGCACCTCATTTTAACATCGTACATTTATAAGACTCTTTCCTTTTCAAATTAAACGACTCTAGGACAGAAATCTGACTGGGGTCCACATCCTAAGCAGTCCGGCGAGCAAAGAGAATTATATAATGTCTCACTCTTCACTTAATTTGTGTCAGATGATTGAATACTTTCAGACAGGAAGTATGAACTTGCCGATCCATTTTGCTGTGTCTCTTTAATGAATCTTTGACACTTAATTATGATCGATTCATTTTCAGCCCTATAATAATATACTATTAAAGACCTAAACATGACTCCAGCTATAGCCCGCCTTTCAGGAGCTGTATTCCTCCATTACACACGACCATGGGTTATTACATTAATCTGCTTTGCACATGTTGGCTTTGTGGGTTTAGCCTCATCAACTTGTAAGAGCTTCTAATCATACTCTAGCTTGGTGGCCATTTACCACACTGGAACTTAAAAGCACCATGAATCCTAGTCATCTGAATAACCAGTCTGACCATGAGAATAAGAAGCACCTCGTCTTTCTTTGCAGGTTTGTACACTTGGATGTTAGATCTGATTTAATGCATTATACAGGGAGTCCAAAAAAAAGTCAAGAAACAATGGGAATATGTTGAGCAAAATCTGCAAAAAACATGGTACAGTGGCTGAGAAAATGCACAGAGCATCAGGCCCCAGTTTCGCAACACCAATGACCATAACTATACCTATAACCATGGTGGACAAAGTACCCAACTTCATTACTTAAAGGACATGGGACATGAAACATAAATGCACGCTATATCAGTTTCTTTCCATTAAAAATATGAAATAATTGCATCAACAAATACAAAATTATCTATTAAATTCAGCAAAATCGTTATATTCGTGATGATTATATGGCATTTCTGCTCGAGCTCCGATATGCATATTTTACAACCGGAAGAGCCGCTGTCACGTGATCATACGTCACAAAAACTTTCGGGTACAGCACAAGCGGGTAGATAAATATGGAGAAGTGTGAATCGTGATGATGACGAATGCGACAAAATAGTTTTTGTGTCTTGGATGACAAGAAAATTGTTTCGTTTTTAGAGTGTTTAACGTACATTGAACATCATGGTGTATTGCGACCTCCCAGTCAGTCAGACGCGCTGTTACTCCTGTTAGCAATGTAGCTAGGCTCAGCATGGCCAATGGTATTTTTTGGGGCTGTAGTTAGATGCGACCAAACTCTTCCACGTTTTTCCTGTTTACATAGGTTTATATGACCAGTGACATGAAACAAAGTTCAGTTACACAAATTGAAACGTGGCGATTTTCTATGCTATGGAAAGTCCGCACTATAATGACAGGCGTACTAACACCTTCTGCGCGCTTCGACAGCGCATTGATACCTTCACTCGGAGTTGTACCATTATTTTTTAGACAGGGCGGACGGACCAGGGCATTCGCCCGCCTGGCCGTGCCCGACGAGGAGCGCTCTCGGCCGGCTTGGGAGGCAGACGGCAGCCCCTCCTGGAAGTGTGGTTTTACCATGGGCCTCATGCGGTAATGATTAGTATTATAATTTTGGGTGTATCAATTATTGATTATCATAATTCTGACTCGTTTCGCCATTTTGAATGTTTTCATCTCGGACTCTGGAAGCATTGTATCTCAATCAATCTCGAAAAATATCAGCAAAAAAAAAACTAGCTTGCAACGGACTTTAGCTAGATCTATGATGAACTTTCAATGTATGATACAAAAATAATACTTCTTTCAACAGATCATTAGCCTTTGAGCAGAATTGTTTACCAGGATGTGTTATCGAGCCGACCGCTTTCAGTTTCATGGAGATTGAATGAACTCTCACTCTCAGAATCATCTGACCCGTCAGAGTAAAGACAAGATCCATGTTCATGTGAATTTCCAGCTATCGGTTCGAATTGATAGGGTCTAACTTCACATCTCTGTGAAACATCGGGAATGTCACTGTCGATGGTGTCCATTTCGGTAACCTGTTTACATTAGATTCCCAAGCGCTGGCTCCTTGAAAAGTTTTTGTGATGTCACGGGTCACGTGACCGCTTAGCTAATTAACGAATCATTGTTTTATGCTGATGTATAAAAAAGTTGAATAATGTGATGATTTTCACATTTTTGACGCCCCGCAGTGATTTAGATGGCATTTCTTATGTCCTTTATACATAATTATACCCAGAAAAAAATCCATGTCCCATGTCCTTTAAGTCAAAGTACAGATCCCACTGGTCAAATGTTACGCCGATACAAGTGAAAGTTGTCCAGTCAATTTTTTACTTAAGTTAAAGTACTGAAGTACTTGCTTTTAAAAATACTTAAGTATTAAAAGTACATTTTCTGTCAATGCATCGTTGTATTATTGCCACAGCGCTTACAAAACCGAATGCCGTTACCAAAGACAGAAATGTGAATTCACAAAATGAACGCATGCTGTGCCATCATGGTGGTTTAACGTTAAGCTAGCTAGTCAGTGAAACTCCACCTGACATGCTAGCAAACTCTTTTCAAACTCGAAATCATATTGGGTAGCTAACGCTACTAGAAAAGAAAGACTTCTACATTCTGTTTATTTGGCAAGATTATGCAAAAACATATTTCTGAAAGGACTTCAGATAAGTTAACATTATTCACGTTAGCATAACTCCGTTTTTACACGCTAACTAACAGTGTCCAAGTTAACTACCTATGTGTTAATGTTAGCCGTGGACAAGGCGATGGCAACTTGGTGGGCAAATCCATAGAAAGTCATTTGACTAACCGGACTGCACAGCTATTGCAACGTTATCGCTAGCTCTAAAAGCACAGACAACTTTGTTGCAAGCTTTCTCTTGGAAAAAAAAATTATATACCTCAATATGCTTCTGCAGGTCGGACGGTGAGTTTTTGTAGGCCGTGATGTGGTTCATTTTAGGCAAACAAAGCAAACATCTCATCTCATCTCATCTCATTATCTCTAGCCGCTTTATCCTGTTCTACAGGGTCGCAGGCAAGCTGGAGCCTATCCCAGCTGACTACGGGCGAAAGGCGGGGTACACCCTGGACAAGTCGCCAGGTCATCACAGGGCTGACACATAGACACAGAGAACCATTCACACTCACATTCACACCTACAGTCAATTTAGAGTCACCAGTTAACCTAACCTGCATGTCTTTGGACTGTGGGGGAAACCGGAGCACCCGGAGGAAACCCACGCGGACACGGGGAGAACATGCAAACTCCGCACAGAAAGGCCCTCGCCGGCCCCGGGGCTCGAACCCGGACCTTCTTGCTGTGAGGCGACAGCGCTAACCACTACACAGTGGTACAGTGTCACCTGCGAAAAAACCAATCATGTTTTAGAAACTAAAAGACAAAAACATCCACTTTCAAAGCTGCTTCATAGTAACGAGTAACGAGGACCTTGATAGAAATGTAGTGGAGTGAAAAGTATGATATTTGCCTTTCAAATGTAGTGAAGCTAGAGTCAGAAGTTTCCCAAAAAAATAATACTCAAGTACAGATACTCAGTGTACTTAAGTACAGTACTCAAGTAAATGTACTTCGTTACTGTCCACCTCTGCCTATAACTACAACTATGACTATACCTATGCCTGAATTTAGTTCCAGTCTGGAGCAGTCACACCACAACTATAATCCCGACTATAATATCTGTTGGTCCTGCCACTCAGGTAAATAAATATACATGGTTGTTGGTTTTCGCAGGAAAATATAGCAGTTGTATGCTGTTTGTGTGCACACCCAGTAGCACACAATGGCTGACAGTGACAGCAAAGAAGCTGCTTTTGATGCACATTTTGCACAGAAGGCAAAGCCGAAAGAAGAAGAAAAGGAGAATCTGGGTGCATGAAGTCTTGGAGCACAGAGAGAAGCTGGGAGAATTCCACTGTCTTATTCGGGAATTGTCTTCCCATGGGATTCTTCAACAGCTTCTCCTCCATGATGCAACAAGGATGTATAAAAATGCCTGGGAAAAATAGCACACGCTCAGACATCACATGAAAACAATTACCTGATCGGTCAGATGTTTTATCAGATCAGGTCCAGGCCTGGAAAAATCGCTCCAGAAGCAATCTCACTGATACGGATAAACCCAGGCCTGGGCTATAGGTATCGTTATCGGTCTGGTGTGATTTATCCGGACTGATTTATTTATAGTTATTGTATAGTTGTAGTTATCTGTATTGTGGGACCGGGCCTTAAAGGTAACCATGTAGAGCACATGCTCCATGCACCCATCCATAACCATTTATCCTGTACAGGGTCGCGGCAAGCTGGAGCCTATCTCAGCTGACTATGGGCGAGAGGCGGGGTACACCCTGGACAAGTCGCCAGGTCATCACAGGGCTGACACATAGAGACAAACAACCATTCACACTCACATTCACACCTACGGTCAATTTAGAGTCACCAGTTAACCTAACCTGCATGTCTTTGGACTGTGGGGGAAACCGGAGCACCCGGAAGAAACCCACACGGACACGGGGAGAACATGCAAATTCTACATAGAAAGGCCCCCATCAGCCACTGGGCTCGAACCCGGACCTTCTTGCTGTGAGGTAACAGTGCTAACCACTACACCACCGTGCCGCCCTAGAGCATATGTTGTATCTAATAAATACAAAATAAAGTATATGCAGTTTTACTGTCATTGGTTCCTGTTTTTTTTTTTTTATACCGTGTAGAAAAAGAAACCACAAAAAACACTCTGATTTTGTGTTAAAAATGACTTTTCTCCTTTTTGGTTAAAGGACACAAAAATGGCAATTATATTACCATAAAGTAAAAGAGATGAAAAAGAAGATCTGGGTCTTTAGGACACTCATTGCTAAGCTGTAAACTGAATATTAGGTTTAATGATGCCAAAAATGAAACACAATGATAAATTAGTTTCATTAATTTTATGCCCCCAGTTTCTGAATTATCTCTCAGGGCATCACTTTTTCTTCATGGCTCATTTCCATGAAGATGGAAATAAAGTAAAGGAAATAAGCACAAGAAAAGAACATTGCTATTTATAACTATTTGTGTAATCGCAGTCAAAGCAAAATTCCTTCCTGCTCACCTATAAAATCAGCAATGGAACTCAGTGATGGGGGGGAAAAAATCCCTGGAAAATTTGGAAATAATGAAATATTGGGCGGCACAGTGGTGTACTGGTTAGCACTGTCGTCTCACAGCAAGAAGGTTCTGGGTTCGAGCCCAGCAGCTGACGGGGCCTTTCTGTGTGGAGTTTGCATGTTCTCCCCATGTCTGTGTGGGTTTCTTCCGGGTGCTCCGGGTTCCCCCACATGCAGGTTAGGCTAATTGGTGGCTCTAAATTGACCGTAGGTGTGAATGTGAGTGTGAATGGTTGTCTGGGTCTATGTGTCAGCCCTGTGATGACCTGGCGACTTGTCCAGGGTGTACCCCGCCTCTCGTCCATAGTCAGCTGGGATAGGCTCCAGCTTGCCTGCGACCCTGTACAGGATAAGCGTTTACGGATAATGGATGGATGGATGAAATATTGAAAACGCTAAACGTGCCTGTTTAAGTAGTTCTGACATCAACATGATTATAATAGCCATTCCATTGTATAGTTAATTGATAATGAACTTGTTTGAGATGCATTTTGTATGGGAACAGGCGTACAGCTGCTCCAGAAGAAGATTACTTCATACTTAGTAACAGTAAATTGTAAAATTGTACCATTTTCAGTAATTTGGTGCATCGATACTTTTTCAGTACCAGTATCCTGTGCAATTACAAAGAAACGTAAAGGTGGGCCTCTTCATTTGAAAGTGTTACATGAGAAATATTTTAACACAAAAGCTAGAGTTTGCTGCAGAATCCATCATATACATCCACCATTTGCAAAGAGGGGTCGAATTACAAAGCAGATGATGACAGTACTGTCTATTGTCTTTGCCGCACAGATATATAATGTAAAAAACACTTCCACCTCTGCTCTGGGATACTGGAGGCCGGGTTATGAGTCACCACACATCATAGGCCTTGGAGTGTAATGTAAAGGATGAAGATGAATACGTTGCCTACCTCTGCGTGGTCACTAACCACTGTAACAGTTCCTAATAAAAACAGTTTACTAAGAAGTCCAGAGTGGGTGGGTGGGAAAAAAAACGCTGCACTGCTCCGCCAACTTGGACCCCTCTTCGAAGAATGCTGCTTACATGACAAATGGCATGCAGGGAGGAAATGGTTAAAAGCAGAACAAGCAAACAGATGGTTTCATTATGGCCATAACAGAAATCCAGCCTGCCTTCGTTGGAATTGGGATGGTGACCGTTTTGAGAAGGCACTAGCTCAGAGTGAGCACTGATTAAATCCCTTAATATCAAAGCTGATATGGAGTCAATGAAGATTAATCAGTTGCAAAAGCAGACTAAATGAAACCATCTTTAAATCTTGACCACACAGTTGTTACATGTGGTGGTGAAAATGATCACAAGCAAACAGAGCCAGATGATTCCAGGACAAAAAGAAGCTAACTGAGGTCTGGTCATCTGGCAATCTGGTTTGTAGTAATCCAAAAGAGCCTGATGAATGAGGACTTAATTAAAGCCCACTGAATATCACCACTATTGTCCTTTTAAAGACAATTGGATTTTAATGATTCGTTCACTTTAGTGGTAAGGTGAAGCATGCTAATGTTCTAGAACCATTTTTTTTTTAGCTCATCCGGCTGTAGGCCAGGCCGGATGAGCTTATGCAATCACGTGTCGTCCGTCCATCATCGTCCGTCCACAATTTACAAAAATTGCTACTCCTCCTACACGATTGATTGTATTTCGAACAAACTTACATACAGTGTTCCCGAGGTGGGTGTGCATAAAAGTTGTCGAGATGGTGGTGCCACCTGTCATATTTACGATTTTATGGGTGTCTAAAATTTTTGGGTGACTCGTCACATTAAACGCTACTCTTCGTAACCTGCTGGGACGTTTTCACTGAAACTCACCCAGAAGACTCTAAAGACATATACCAACAAGAGTTGTTCACCAGATGGCACCACCTCCCATGGATCAGTCTACAGAGGGGTCACATGCAATTTCATGAAAATCGCTACTCGTCCTACAGGAGTGATCAGATTTTGATCAAACTCATATGGAATGTTCTCCAGGTTGGGATGTATAAAAGTTGTCAAGACAGTGGTGCCACCTGTCATATTTAACATTTTATGGGTGTTTGAATATTTTGGGTGACTTGTCACACCAAACACTACTGTTCATAAACTGCTGGGACATTTTCACTGAAACCCACCCAGAAGACTCTAAAGACATATTCCAACAAGAGTTGCTCACCAGGTGGTGCCACCTGCCATGGATGCGGCTATACAGGAGTCGTATGCAATTTCACATAAATCGGTACTCCTCCCACAGGACTGATCGGATTACAAACTCACACACAACAACAGTGGCCGCTATGAGCTACAGCCTCATTGAGGCTATTTCTTGAGACATGTGGTACAGAAGTACAGAATGATCGCAGGGTGTGTATAGTAGTGTTATAATCACCTATTTGGTGCTTCACTAATAAAATAAGTATGTGTCCGCTGCCAACCTTATTAAAAAGCCATCCAAGTCTGACAAGTGAGCTAAATGTAAATGTGCTAAACAAGGCTCGGTACATTTTTATTTCCTTTACCAAATCATACATCATAGATCAGCATTGCTGACATGCCCTCCCATGTTCTCCATCATACAAAAACAAGTTGTAGTGCTAGTTTCGTGACAAGAGCTCCAACACACAAAAATGAACTTGTTATGCTTAAGGCCTCTGGTTTGAGCCACACATGTGCCGAGCTAATTTCTGCACCGCCAAGTTTCATTCACACGCCACGTTCACAGCTATCAACCGCATTCAAGACACATGCGTATACACAATTTTATAAAGAACATTTGTTCCAGATTGCCTTGATGCATTGCAAATCTATCAAGGAAGCGGCTTTTGCCAATTTTTGAGTTCTTTTCAACGCTAACAAGCTGAATGAGAGAGCTGGCATTTAAGCCCAGTGAATACAGATATTTGTTCAGCTGATTTAAATACAGTTCCATTCAATGGGAACATTCAGCAATGAAAGGTGGGAAAAGACTATTATCCAACATCCAACATACACAATTCATTTTTGCGAAAGCTGTTCCATTGTTCTATCCTGTAGGAACATATAGGGTCATAATTGGTGACACTTTTACATATTCACCCTTCTCATAAGAAACCAGTTGGGCTCAATAATAGTCTTAAAATGCTGAATAAAATACTTAACTCTTGTTATCTGTTCACTAACAGCAATTGTTATACATATAGGACACTTTTTTGATGGAATAAAAACATGTGTTCTATTCACTTCTAGTGGGTTTCATTCATTTGGTTTGATAGCATACAATATTGTTAGCATATCGCTTATCCTATGTTTATTACATCACTCTACCCAATGGAGAATGAGTGTGCGATATTGTTACGATATTGCACGTTGTCAAGACAACACGATGTCACACATTGGAGCTGATGCAAATATTCAATGAGAAAGTTTTCTGCTGTGCATGCGCACAATCGTTTCTATGTTCGCTGGGAAAGAGAAAGACGCACTGAATACCTGAAAGGCTACCAAAACTTCATTATTCTTCACGCATATTTACAAGAGAAAAACATACCAACAGACATCGAAAAACTGGAAAAGAGACGTCGGAGATGTAAAACTTCTGCGCTAGCAAGTGACTGTGGCAATTTGTAAACAAACATGGCCGCCAGGTTTGCTTCGTTAAATGCGGAAGATCTTGAGAGAATTTTGACTGCCAGATCGCTCCGTTGTGTGTAGTTGTCGGTGTTGATTTTAAAAGTAACTAAGTATTATATAGGGAAATGAATACTTAAGTCTGAGTGAAAACTACTGTGGCGAGCGTGCCTGGAAGACGAGTCTGGAGACAGAAATCTTAGTTTCTCGGTCATTAGCCTGTGTTACTTGCTCTCAATGAATGCTATACTGACTGGAAGGTGACTGCACTGCTACACTAACAGCGCCAACTCGCGGGTAAGCTAGCGCTGGGCTTCGAGAATGCTGATATGAAGAAAGTGTGTATGTATAATAATAATAATAATATTGGCTGGCTTTTTTTTTGTGGTATATCAAATATATTCCTTTCAGCTAGCGTGATACTGACCTCGTCTTTGACTCATTTTGTATCATGCTAGCTGAATGGAATATATCTGATATACCACTCAATGCCAGCCAATATTATTTAAATATTTTCCCATTACCCCATGACGAGTGTTTTGTTTTATAATACAACTGTTAAATTCTAAAATGCAGAATTTCATTTATTTTATGAAGGCTTTTGAAAAATTTATTTAATTGACAATATAAGCTAATATAAGCCCCTTTAAATGTTTCACATCATGGCAGGTACTGTGAACAGAGCTGTGACATGAGAACCATGTGACAGAGATGATATTTCAGTTTTTCATATTTTCAGAAACCTTTGTTCAATTTGTGCTAAAAGTGGAGCAGCGCTAAATAATTTTAGCATTGTTCCACTTAAAGTAAAAAATGAAAATGCCTCATGTTGACCTAACCACTGATGCCAGAAACCACTGAACACCATGGCATCGTCGTACAGGCCTACTTGTCTATGCCTTGAAAACACAGGGTCCAATTTCAGCCTATGCAGACGAGGGATTAACACTCGGGTGCATGTGTACAGTGTATGTTCGCGGCACAGTTTTACTTGGCCAAGGAAGGATGGCTCCTCCGGCCATTGAGGTAGAAAGACTAGAATTTTGCGGAGGCCTTTTTTGGAAGAAGCAAAACAATGGACAAAGAGCATGACTGTGGTGGCTTGCTGCAGGGAAATAAGCGCCCGTTACGGGCGCATAAGGTCACGACATCTGCTGACATTTACTGCTGGGCGCAGGCCAAATTGCGGGTTTTGGGGCTCATGCCAATACCTCATATCAGTACAGCGCTAAACCACCAGGCCTCTTCTTGGCGCTTTGAGACCTGTGTGACCCTGCACTTTTTTTGATCCAAGGCTAGCAGTCATAGATTTGTGAAGATACTGTGAACTGTAAACGTGAAGACTGGGCTCTGAGTTGATATTCTAGTCTAGATACTGTGTGTTAATCTAAACAGTATGCCAATTACTATATGCACAGTGTGTTTCTGACTGTGTGCTCTTCGAGACAAATACACATGGGGTCCAATTCTAACACTTCAAATCTGGTTTGTGAAAAAAAACTTTTAATTTATTTGGTTCATTTGTATTTGTCACTGAAAACCACAGAAGGGAGACAGAGAGAGAAGGAGAGGAGGAAAAAAAAAAGGAGAGACCTGGCAAGGGGAGGCTGAGTCATTTAAACAGTCCCTGGCCTCCGTTTAATCACACAAAGGAAAACCTTGAGTTTACTGTTGTCCTTGATTCAATGCAGTCATAACTAAATGCAGAACCTCTATTCACCCGAACAGCCATCATTCATTCAGGCATCTCTTTCATTCACGTTTTCTTCATTGGGTGGAGGTTTGAGTTTCACACAAGTCCTCTCAAAGCAAAATCCCTTCGTTTGTTCGTCTCACACTTTGCTGGCAAGATACCTCCATGGAAAGCTGTCAAATGGAGCATGTTATATACTAGCCTTTAGCAGGGTAACAAAAGGGCAACATCTGATTAGCATTCACTGCACAATCTCCCTCTTCCCTTAGTATTTTATTACCACAGGTGCAAGGGCATTCATTGATCAGATGCACGCTATGGGCAAAGCTTATCCTAATTGAAAACAGCTCTATTTATACACCTGCAGGCACTAAAGCTCTCTGAGAATGTGAGGGCTTGCAGAAAAGAAAGAGAGAAAGGGAACGGCAAAGAATGAGGAGAGTTATAGAGACGAGCAAATCTTACGCAAAAGACGAGAGGAGCGGCACTCGTGAAAACAGCAGCTCTTGGAAAAGACGAACGTGATGAAAACGTCCTGTTAGTGGCCGACTCATAAAACTTGCTTATGCACAGCTTAATTCTGCTGTGTCTGGCAAAAAATATGATACGCTGTTCACTGGGTCAGATAATATTAAGACTGTCTGTTACGCAACGTATCATGTTCAACATGATGTTCGTATAAATGTCACAGCAGAGCTGTAAATCTTTATTCTGCCCCATTTAGCACTTTTGGAACTATTAGCACTGACACGAATACAGAGTTAGTACACACTTAGGCACTCGATGTCCACATGTGACAGTCATTCTCTGTGCTGTTCCAAATCTCTAATTACACGGTGCTTTCGATTAGCTTTAACAGTATAACAATATGGTGACAGAGGTCCTATTGGACTCCGTAGACCAAAGAAATGACTACTGGGACAAATTAATTCAAAATAGCCAAAGCTTAAAATAGTCTTCGATCAACTGCCGTGCTTCTGATTCAAACCTTCCTACTGCAAACCTAAAATATAATTATGTTCAGCTAAAGACAAAGCCAATGTCGCAACAATTATGAGATATAAGGCGTCTTCCAAGTCCAAATGATTTAAACATAAGATCAAGGTCAACCCTTAGCCCAGAGATAAGCCGAGACTATAAAGGAGCTCTTTGGTTGCTTTTCTTCTGCTTTGGACTTTATTTTCAGCAACTGTTTCTTTTTTCAATCAGCATTTTGATTTTGATGTATTACTTTACTTAAGCTGAAACCAAGAATGTCTAACCATGTTTTAGTAGGGTCGAATGCCAAAGAGACACGTCTACAGGTGGTTTAGGCAGGGGAGCTGGCCGCAAGCAGCCAGAGAAAACACAAATATAGTGCTCCAAAAATGTTTCCTGAAGACCGACCACACCAACTATGCAATCATCGCTGAGTGCAAGTCCAAGTTTACGGCATCCCAAAACTCCCACAAACACACAGAAAGCGCTGCTTTTACTCTTATCCCAGTCCAGGCAACATAGTCCTAGAATATCACACATGAGACTTATCCGGTGACATTTTTGGCCAAATGCCTTCATATAATACGACACATACTGATGTAAACCCTCTTTAAATTTGTTATTTCGTTCCAGCTGATAGTAAAATGTTCTGCCATGACCCAAATTTAACCAAACAGGACTGTCGAATGCATTATGTTGTTTTTCTTCTTATTTTCTGTGAGCAGCAGACAGGTTCTTTACCACACCTCCACCTTAATGTTAGTCTCAGTATCCAGAAATATACCTAAAATGGGCCTAACATACGCACTTTGCTGATGTTATACTGTTACACAGCCAATTGTCCTTGAAATATAGAATAAACATGTTACTTGTGGACTTACTGGAAAACATTTTGGCAAATGTGCACTCTCAAGGTCACAGAATGGTGTGAAGATCATCCCTCTCTGCAGTCAACACACATTAACTTACTTTTGCTCGCTCCTTTTGGAGAGCCTGGAGGCCTGAGCAGCTGCTTTCCTGCTCTCGAATTCCTCTCTCTTCCAGACCTCGCCAGTGCCCCTGAGGCCCAGCTCCACCACCTGGCGAGCCAACTTCTCATCCTGAAAGAGCAATAATCAGATCTGGTGAGTTCTGCACAGGCCAGGAGGGGGTGCTTACAACTCAATGAATAACAGCGATCAAGGCGATCCACTTTAAGTCAACGCATTACAAACTTCACAGTGCATGTAGTTTGGTGTAGTTTGGTGTAGTTTGGTGCCATCCTTAAGATGCACCGTGGCTTTCTGGATCGAGGATTTCTGCCACATGTCAGTGAGTCGACGCAGAATGGATCATGCAATAGCCACATGACTGAGGAAGATTCTTTGGGCCGTCAAACAAAAGAACTGCTTTTATGTGGCCATGAGGAAATGAGTTGGCAAAGCCTGGCTGGTTAGGAAACAGCAGCGATGTGGGAGAAAGTGGAAACTGTTAATTTGAATCGAAAGACAGCAAAATTGTTTCAAGCATTTTGAAGTGGCACGTTTTGAGACTTCTTCTAGCCATAAAGCCTTCTGTGATCATTTAAAAGTCTGAAGGAACTAGTGAGTACAGCAGGCCACGTGTTAGCGGAAAGGAAGGTCCATCTCTCCTAGTTCCCAAGCAAATTTGGGATCTGATTTAGCATGTGCTGGAGTCAAATATGGACCCTCATTATAAAGAACGATTGGTTTGTAATTAAAAAATACGGTGACAAGCTGCAGACTCACTGTAAACGGCACGCGATATCTTTCATACCCTTGAAGGTGAGGGTAGAGTCATTCTATAATACAAATGTTGCTAAGATGAAGAGACATTTGGCTGTTGAAAAACAATTCCCAAGCCATGTTCAGCAAATAACACCACTTCATCTCAGATTTGTGTTTTTGCCATGTGCTTTGAGATGGATGCTGGAGAACTTACTGTGCCGAGTTTCCCAAAAGCATCGTAGCAGAAAGATCATCATTAAATGGTTGAGCAAGCAGCACAATGAACACTGTCTCTCCTAGTTAAGATGCTCTTAGTGTTAAAAGGCTTTTGGGAAACCCACCACTGATTGTTACAACGTGCTGACGCTGGAGACCTGTTCCATAAATGTTAAATGAATGTCTCCTCGTGGAAAGTGTCACCATATAAACAATGCTTCTCTTTGTTAAATAACAAAATGTTTTAATACGCATCTATTAACCGTAGATTCGGAACATCCACCACACAACCCCCTGCATTAGTTGTTACTATAAAAACAATAATATATTACAACAAGTGCGTTAATATAAACTTAAGAGTTGCATTGCAGCCTGATCTACTATCTGAACTGCTGTACGTATATAGAAAACTACAGAGCACCTTCTGACCAGTCAGATTCGGGAATTTAACAGCACTGTGGTATAAAGCTTTTTATTCGATCCACATTCACTGGATATGAGCAATCACACGCTCTGATTGGCTACTCTACAGGCTATCAGCTCATATACCATGAGTAGAGAAAAACAAAATGGCGGTGCATGTTGCTGAACCAGGGCGGCACGGTGGTGTAGTGGTTAGCGCTGTCGCCTCACAGCAAGAAGGTCCAGGTTTGAGCCCCGTGGCCGGCGAGGGCCTTTCTGTGCGGAGTTTGCATGTTCTCCCCGTGTCCGCGTGGGTTTCCTCCGGGTGCTCCGGTTTCCCCCACAGTCCAAAGACATGCAGGTTAGGTTAACTGGTGACTCTAAATTGACCGTAGGTGTGAGTGTGAATGGTTGTCTGTGTCTATGTGTCAGCCCTGTGATGACCTGGCGACTTGTCCAGGGTGTACCCCGCCTTTCACCCGTAGTCAGCTGGGATAGGCTCCAGCTTGCCTGCGACCCTGTAGAACAGGATAAAGCGGCTAGAGATGATGAGATGATGATGAGTATTTCATGGTAAGAACTTCTTTTTTTGTTTGTTTTTCAAGAATTATTATTATAGCATTTTTCACAAATTGCTACTGTCATTCCTCTGGTTTGTTTACATTCTAAGTGGAAATGATTTTGTCTGAGGTTTTGTATAAATTTTTTATTTATCGAATTTGCAAAAAAAAAAAAATACTCTGTTTCTTAAAATCCAGTGAATGTGGATAGAATAAAACCATTATTCCACTCAATCTCATCATACATGGCTTATAGCCATCTCGGTGCTACGCGCCTTGTTGGCTATCAGCTCATGTACGACTCGATTTCATGGAATAACTGTTCAATAATATACTGACTTACCAAAGACTAATTTAACATCAGTTAAGAAGGTATGTCTTGGAATGACAGCAGTAAAGTCACTGCTGAGAATATGTGAAAGCATATAGTTTAGGACACACACACACACACACACACACATTCCTGTAACCCAAAATGAGCTCTGGCCAATGAAAAATGATCCCTAACATGTGTCTGAAACCGTCCCTTTGGGGTAATCATAGTTAACAAAACACATAATGAGTTCACTATTGTGGACAATTCCTCCACCTAATGTTTGAATTATTTATAAACCTCATCTCCTGAGCACCACATTAACAAATCCCAAGTAAGCAAGCAGTCAGATGGAAAAATGTTATTTGGAAATCCAACTTGGGTCCTTGGGGGGGAACCAGGCAGAACATTCCCAGGATTCATACCAGGCTGAAGTACCTGCAACACAACTGCTTTAAAAAAAACCAAAATACTGACACTTGCTTAGGTTTACTGTTGTTGCTGTTTTCATTCTGGATGAAGTAGCTACAATGACAGAGAAAGGGAACGTACTTAAGTCGTTGCCTGATATCACAAATGTAATGATATTGTTACATTATGCAGTACCGTATATAAGACTACACTGATGCAGTGAACTTATATCAGTGAATGATACCACCGGCTAACATGCCTAATTGAAAGAACATTACCTTCGACGTTAGAGAAAGCAGTTCTCTAATATATATCACATTCTGATCCCAGTTATCAGTGATTATAAACGCTTTTGTTTAGGGTGAACTGGTGTAAAGCATTAGATTAAACAATTAGTGGATTTGTTTGATTTAAGATCTATTTTAATCCGAGTTGTGTTCCACCACACAATTTTTTAACAGGGCTTAACAAATCAGCAATAAAAAACAAAACAAAACCTTACACTCTGATTAAAAGCTTGATCTGGGATTAATTCTGGTTGCCTGCCATTATGGATTTGCCAGTCTGAAAAAGTAAATAGTAATAATATTACTTGGTCACTATAGATACTTTTTCCTCTTTCTTTTTTAAGGAATTCAATGGAGTAACAGGATCTGAGTTAGTCTCAGTTTATTATAATACTAAACCCAGGATTAATTGCTTGCATCAATGCAATCCTGATTATTCTTAAACAAATTTTAAGCTTTGGTTTAAATTTCCGACAATTACAATAAGTGATAATCCAGTTTGTGTTATTGTTCACACATATTACTCATTCTTTTTTTATTATACTGTATTCATTAAATTAGTAATATTTTATCATAATTTTATTTATCAACACCTGAGTACTGACGCCAGCTGATGAGCTAATGTTTATTGCACGGCTCATACTGAATTTACAGTATATTCAGTGTGTGTAATAAAATATCTCATAATAAAAGTGTAAACAGGGAACATACTGATGTTGGTTAGAGCCTACCTATATTTTTATATTACACATGATCACCATACTTTTTTCACTCTGTAAAAGCACCCTAATGCCGCTTTTCCACTACAAACGCGGCTGAGTCGGGCTGAGCCGTGCCGGGCTGAGTCGGGCTGAGTGGGGCTGTTGGAGTTGCATTTCGACTACAGCCGCGCTGAACCATGCTGGCTGGAAGTGGGTGGACACATTGGGTGGAGTTAGCGAAAGTGGGTGGACGTCACGTGATGTCGTTAAGCAGCGCAAACAGTGACATCAGTGAGCTTTTAAGCGGTAGTCTCACGACCCGGAGAGTAAACAATAAACATGGAGGACATGGAGTCGTTAGTGTTGCTGGTCTTGGTGCTGTGGCTTGTTGTCACCGACAACGCGGACAGATACTGGCAAGAGCGTATAGATGAGGTGAGGCGCATAAGGCTTCAGAAATTCTCGTAATTCGTAATTCTCCTTCTTCCGGGTTTACGGTGTTTACAGATCCCAGCGTGCTCGCGGGGCGTGTGTGGGCATGTGAGGACACTCCTCCTCACCAATCAGTGCACAGGGGAGTGTCTGCTCACGCCCCCAGCCTCACTCGGCTCGCTTTGGCTCGCTTCAGCCCCACTCCAAAACCGTGCGAGTTTTAGGGGCTGAGCAGGGCTGAAGCGAGCCGAGTCGTGCTGGTTTTTGGTAGTCGAAACGCGAGCCGTGTCGGGCTGAAGTGAGCTGAAGCGAGCTGAAAAAGGGTAGTGGAAAAGGGCCATCAGTCTTTTGCACAGAACTGCAGGCCCATATGTGGATATATCATGCAATTATATTACATTATAGGCATTTAGCAGACGCTCTTATCCAGAGTGACAGGGCCTGGGGAGCAGTTGGGGGTTAGGTGTCTTGATCAAGGGTACTTCAGCCATGGATTTTCCTACAGGTCCAGGGAATTGAACCAGCGACCGTTTGGGCCCAAGGCCATGGCTGCTCCATATACTGTATTTGAATGTAGATACTTGCTATATACAGTATGTCACATATAAGCCTTGGCCTAATGGTTAGAGAAGCCGCTTCGGGACCAAAAGTTCACTGGTTTGATTCCCTGGACCAGCAGGAATGGCTGAAGTGCCCTTGAGTAAGGCACCTAACCCCCAACTGCTCCCCAGGCTGCTCTGGGTGTGTTGTATGTTGCTCTGGATAAGAGCGTCTGCTAAATGTAATATAAGTAAAATTCATACACTATTAAACTGTCATACACTACCGTTCAAAAGTTTGAGGTCACCCAGACAATTTTGCGTTTTCCATGAAAAGTCACACTTTTATTTACCACCATAAGTTGTAAAATGAATAGAAAATATAGTCAAGACATTTTTCTGGCCATTTTGAGCATTTAATCGACCCCACAAATGTGATGCTCCAGAAACTCAATCTGCTCAAAGGAAGGTCAGTTTTATAGCTTCTCTAAAGAGCTCAACTGTTTTCAGCTGTGCTAACATGATTGTACAAAAGTTTTCTAATCATCCATTAGCCTTCTGAGGCAATGAGCAAACACATTGTACCATTAGAACACTGGAGTGATAGCTGCTGGAAATGGGCCTCTATACACCTATGGAGATATTGCACCAAAAACCAGACATTTGCAGCTAGAATAGTCATTTACCACATTAGCAATGTATAGAGTGTATTTCTGATTAGTTTAAAGTGATCTTCATTGAAAAGAACAGTGCTTTTCTTTCAAAAATAAGGACATTTCAAAGTGACCCCAAACTTTTGAACGGTAGTGTATATCATGCAACTATATTACATTATAGGCATTTAGCAGACGCTCTTATCCAGAGTGACAGGGCCTGGGGAGCAGTTGGGGGTTAGGTGTCTTGATCAAGGGTACCTCAGCCATGGATTTTCCTGCAGGTCCAGGGAACTGAACCAGCGACCGTTTGGGCCCAAGGCCATGGCTGCTCCATATACTGTATTTGAATGTAGATACTTGTTATATACAGTATGTCACATGTAAGCCTTGGCCTAATGGTTAGAGACGCAGCTTTGGGACCAAAAGTTCACTGGTTCGATTCCCTGGACCAGCAGGAATGCCTGAAGTGCCCTTGAGTAAGGCACCTAACCCCAGGCTGCTCTGGGTGTGTTGTATGTTGCTCTGGATAAGAGCGTCTGCTAAATGTAATATAAGTGAAATTCATACACTATTAAACTGTCATACCTTGGACACCATATATGGTTATACGCCCCATTTCCGCACTTGCTTTTATGCGCGGGCCAATTTAATTGTTTAGCACTTTCGTGGCGCCATCTAGTGGCAGCCCAGGGTAATGACCTGCTCAATTAATAACCACTGTAGTTCAATTACATCCGAGCCGACTATAACTGCACTTACACACTGAGGACAGAGTATGGTGCTAAGTGTGAGCACGGCATTCATTTTAAACCATTTTCTCTTTTCTGCTTGAGAAGAAAACAAGAATAAACATTCACTTATAACATGAAGTTAATAAACCAGCTGGGTGAAGGAAGAAAATGAAACAATACTGAAGCGTTTAAAATTACCTCGAGGTAATAAAGGTCTAACGGCGTTATCTTAGAGTCTAAATACTCATCGTAAGTCAGAAACTCGTTTCCAGTTCCGTCTAAATCCGTCTTCGTGCCGTCTTTCGCCATTTTGTTTGCGACGCGACAGGTGGTCTCCATAGCAACGGCCCACGTGACCTGCTTGATTCCTGGATGCACGAGAACAGCACATTAGATATCTCTCATCTCATCTCATCTCATCTCATTATCTCTAGCCGCTTTATCCTTCTACAGGGTCGCAGGCAAGCTGGAGCCTATCCCAGCTGACTACGGGCGAAAGGCGGGGTACACCCTGGACAAGTCGCCAGGTCATCACAGGGCTGACACATAGACACAGACAACCATTCACACTCACATTCACACCTACGGTCAATTTAGAGTCACCAGTTAACCTAACCTGCCTGTCTTTGGACTGTGGGGGAAACCGGAGTACCCGGAGGAAACCCACGCGGACACGGGGAGAACATGCAAACTCCACACAGAAAGGCCCTCGCCGGCCCCGGGGCTCAAACCCGGACCTTCTTGCTGTGAGGCAACAGCGCTAACCACTACACCACCGTGCCGCCACATTAGATATAATGTAATATAATGCAACAATTAATTAAACCATTCACAAAGTGCGAAAGTTATTTATTTTGATTTTTTTTTTATTTCATTAGCTTTGCCATAGCAATATACACTATATTGCCAAAAGTATTTGCTCACCCATCCAAATTATCGGAATCAGGTGTTCCAATCACTTCCATGGCCACAGGTGTATAAAATCAAGCCCCTAGGCATGCAGACTGTTTTTACAGTTTGGAGCTGGCCCCTTCCTCTTCCAACATGACTGTGCACCAGTGCACAAAGCAAGGTCCATAAAGACATGGATGACAGAGTCTGGTGTGGATGAACTTGACCGGCCTGCACAGAGTCCTGACCTCAACCCGATAGAACACCTTTGGGATGAATTAGAGCGGAGACTGAGAGCCAGGCCTTCTCGTCCAACATCAGTGTGTGACCTCACAAATGCGCTTCTGGAAGAATGGTCAAAAATTCCCATAAACACACTCCTAAACCTTGTGGACAGCCTTCCCAGAAGAGTTGAAGCTGTTCTAGCTGCAAAGGGTGGACCGACGTCATATTGAACCCTATGGATTAGGAATGGGATGTCACTTAAGCTCATATGTGAGTCAAGGCAGGTGAGCAAATACTTTTGGCTATATATATATATATATATATATATATATATATATATATATATATATATATAATCTTCTTTTGGCTGCTCCCGATTAGGGGTCGCCACAGCGGATCTTTTGTTGCCATTGCTCCCGGTCTTCAGTATCCTTCTGCCACTTTCACGTCCTCTCTCACCACATCCATGTATCTCCTCTTTGGCCTTCCTCGTTTTCGTTTGCCTGGCAGCTCCATCCTCAACATTCTCCTTTCAACATGCTCTGCATCTCTTCTCAGGATGTGCCCATACCATCTCAGTCTCATCTCATTATCTCTAGCTGCTTTGTCCTGTGCTACAGGCAAGCTGGATCCTATCCCAGCTGACTACGGGCGAAAGGCGGGGTACACCCTGGACAAGTCGCCAGGTCATCACAGGGCCGACACATAGACACAGACAACCATTCACACTCACACCTATGGTCAATTTAGAGTCACCAGTTAACCTAACCTGCATGTCTTTGGACTGTGGGGGAAACCGGAGCACCCGGAGGAAACCCACGCGGACACGGGGAGAACATGCAAACTCCGCACAGAAAGGCCCTCGCCGGCAACGGGGCTCGAACCCGGACCTTCTTGCTGTGAGGCGACAGCGCTAACCACTACACCACCGTGCCACCTCAGTCTTATCTCTCTTAGCTTAATTCCCAAGCTCTCCACATGTGCTGTCCCTCTGATGTGCTCGTTCCTTATCCTGTCCAACCTCCCATCGCAAACCTTAACATCCTCAACTCCGCCACCTCCAACTTTGCCTCCTGTCTCTTTGTTAAGGGTACGGTCTCCAATCCATATATCACATCTGGTCTCACTACTGTCTTATACAGCTTACCTTTCACTTTTGCTGGGACTTTCCTATCACAAATGACTCCCAAAATCCTTCTCCAACCGCTCCACCCTGCCTGCACTCTCTTTCTCACCTCACTATCGCAGCCCCCATTTTCCTGCACAGTTGACCCCAGAATGTATGTATATATATAAATATTATGGTTGGGAAACCACTACAGCTTGCGCCAATTACAGTGGCCCCGTTGTACCGAATCTGCATGTCTTTGGACTGTGGGGGAAACTGGAGCACCCGGAGGAAACCCACGCAAACACGGGGAGAACATACAAACTCCACACAGAAAGGCCCCTGTCGGCCACGAGGCTCGAACCCAGAACCTTCTTGCTGTGAGGCGTCACTGTGCCACCAAATTTTGTATCATGGCACATATATTTTGTGACCCTCTCTGAGAAACCTAACACATTTGTTTATTTTGTTTTGCCTCCCGCCTTTTTTTTTGTACTACTTTCCATCCATCCATTATCTGTTGCCGTTTATCCTGTACAGGGTCGCGGGCAAGCTGGACCTATCCCAGCTGACTATGGGCGAGAGGCGGGGTACACCCTGGACAAGTCGCCAGGTCAAAATGTTCTACCATTAACCTTGACAGAAACAGAGCACATGAGATGGGGGAAGGGAGCGGGGCTTCCAGGACAGGAAGAGTATATTCATATTGGAGAGTTCAAAGCACCTGCGCAGATTATTCCAGATTCAGATGTTTGTTGGCTCATGTCTTGTATTATCCATCCGTCCATTACCCATAACCGCTTATCCTATGCAGGGTCGCAGGCAAGCTGGAGCCTATCCCAGCTGACTATGGGTGAGAGGCGAGATACACCCTGGATAAGTCACCAGGTCATCACAGGGCTGGCACATAGACACAAACAACCAGTCACACTCACATTCACACCTACAGTCAATTTAGAGCCACCAGTTAACCTAACCTCCACGTCTTTGGACTGTGGGAGAAACCGGAGCACCTGGAGGAAACCCATGAAGACAACATGCAAACTCCACACAGAAAGGCCCCCGTCGACCACTGGGCTCGAACCCAGGACCTTCTTGCTGTGAAGCGACAGTGCTAACCACTACACCACCATGCCGTCCTGGTACTACTTTGCATCTAGCTTAATATGCACAGTGTATCATGATTATTAATTAAATCATAGTTTATGACATTATGTTTTAATCTGTAGTTGATGATTAGGGTGACATGGTGCAGTGATTAGCACTGTTTCCTCACAGCAAGCAGGCTCTGCATTCGAGCCTGGTGGTCAACTGGGAGGCTTTCTGTGTGGAGTTTGAATGTTCTCCTTATGCTGATCTACATTACATTACAGGCATTTAGCAGACGCTCTTATCCAGAGCAATGTACAACATACCTAGAGCAGCCTGGGGAGCAGTTGGGGGTTAGGTACCTTGCTCAAGGCACTTCAGCCATTCCTGCTGGTCCAGGGAATCGAACTGGCGAACTTTTGGTCCCAAAGCTGCTTCTTCTTCTTCTTTTTTTTCACCTATTAAACTCCATTAGGCCATGGATTCTCCAATTTAGATTGCTCTAAATTGCCCATCGACATGAGTGTGACTGTCTCTCTGTGTTAGCCCTGTGTTAGTCCAGGGTGTACCCTCCCTCTTAGCCAATTGGGATTTCCATCTCACCCATGACTCACAGTGGATAAGCAGTATAGATGATGAATGAGTTTATGATTAAGTATGCCTGACATAGATTATCTTTCTTCAAGAAAAAAAAAATCCATGCTGGAACACATTAAATATGTTTATATTGAAGTACTTATGTGCTTCGTGATTCTGAGCTAATTTGTTGGTTTCTGTTGTTCTCTTGTTATTCCTGTGGGAAGTGAACAGATGTGTACCACTCTGACATCACCGGGGGACATTGCTTATATTGTTACAATAAAGCTTCATAGGAAAAAAATTCATTGACCTCAAATATAAATGACAACACTCAGGTTTTGCATTTAAAACAGAAGGCTTGCATTTCACCATGTTCCAACAACATTCGGTGTCATTAATAAACAATCCAATGTAGAAATAGCAGAAACAGGGAAAAATATGCCAATCTATCAACCTTTTATTGTGTATACCCTTACAACAGAACTGACAAATGACAACAGGGTTGACATTTTAATTTATTTGATTTGTCAGGTAGATCACATTGTGGCAGGGAAAGAATACAGGGCAAAGCCCCAGTTGATTTTCAACCCCTTTGGCATAGATTTTTTTACACTGGCTGCCCTTCCTAACGTAACCCTCCCCAATCTTTCCAGGCTTGGGACTAGCACTAAGCATACACTGGCTTGTGCAAACCCAGTAGCTGGGTATTTTTACCTAATCTGCATGTCTTTGGAGGAAACCAGAGCACCTAGAGGAAACCCATGCAGACATGGGGAGAACATGCAAACTCCACACAGAAAAGCCCCCATCGGCCGTGGTTCGATCCTGGAAACTTCTTGCTGTGAGGCAACAGTGCTAACCATTACACCACTGTGCCACCCATTTATGCATAATGTTGGTCTGACTCCTGATGTGGAAATCATCTGACATGAATATTGTCAAGGTTTGCGACCACTTCAGTCAAAAAAAGCACACCATCCTACTATAGAGTATGTGGTTTCATGACTGATAGTATGTAAAGATTTGTATGAGGTGATGCATAATCCGGTCATAAATGGTTAAAATTAAAACTGTGTTTGTGGTAGTAACTTTTCCTACCACTTCATTCTTATGACATTGTTATAATTATTAATAATTTTGCACAAGATCAGGTTACAGTTGCTGTCTCTGCTCAAATAGGGTTGATAAAACAAATAAAAGGCTCAGTGGACAGTTCTATGGGTGGGTCAGGCTTCTAAGCAAGATGTGTTATGTGCATACATGTATGTGGGGAATGTTGAAGGTGCTCATATATTCTTCCTCAGTGGTATACTGAGGATTGTGAATGACTCATTTGGTATAAACTTGTGCTATAGAACATGAATAGAAGTAGAAGAATGTATCCAGCATGCATTATGTCACCTAAGTAAAAGTGTACAGGACTACATGCTGAGAAGAAAAGGTCAGCTCTGTGGTTTCTTAAAAAACATAAATAACAACTGTACAACACAACACATCCTTTACAAAAAAGAAGTTTATTCAAGTGTGCTTTTAGTAGACTTCTTCTGAAGTAAAAATAAGAGAGTATGCTTTCAGTTTACTTTTTGTTTTTTTATCAGAGATATACTTAATAAAGTTATACATAAGTATGCTTGGCTTATACTGAAAAGTATATAGAAAAGTCTAAGTATATTAAGCTTATACTTAAGCTTTTGATCAAGATATACTGAACAAAAGTGTAATAAAATATTAAAATATTTGTGCTTTATGTTTAAGTGGACTTGTCCTGTAGTTGTGCTTCAGCATTGTTGACTCTTAGGTATGTCTGTGGTTCCATGTAAGGTCTTTTTTTTAATTTATTTCTCCTGAGTGGGATAATTATTATTATTTTTTTCTTTTCTTTAGAGCTTGGATGTCAATTTCAGTTGTCATTGCCATGTTTTTATACTTTGGCATTTAATACAATGTTCCTTTAAATTTTGATTTTTAAAGAAAATGAATATGTTCTTAATCCTGAGTATCTGTTGTTATTTTGTGAATTCTTACCTTTATAACTTCATTGTAACTTAAAGTACAAAACACTTAAGTTGTCTACTGGTAGTGTGCATGAGGTAAGGGTTAGGGCTAGAAAACTAATAATATATCTAGAAGGGTAATTGCAGTATACTTCAAAACTAAAAAGTGGACTAGACGTATATAACCAGTAACTAATAGTATATTTCCAATATGCTATAAAGTATACTTTTATAAACTAAAAAGTGGACTAGAAGTGTGTAATGAGTAAAACAATAGTATATTTCCAGTATACTACAAAGTATACTTTAGTAAACTAAAAAGTGGACTAGAAGTATAAAACAAGTAAACTCATAGTATATTTCCAGTATACTATGAAGTACGGGGTGGCACGGTGGTGTAGTGGTTAGCGCTGTCGCCTCACAGCAAGAAGGTCCGGGTTCGAGCCCCGCGGCCGGCGAGAGCCTTTCTGTGCAGAGTTTGCATGTTCTCCCTGTGTCCGCATGGGTTTCCTCCGGGTGCTCCGGTTTCCCCCACAGTACAAAGACATGCAGGTTAGGCTAACTGGTGACTCCAAATTGACTGTAGGTGTGAATGTGAGTGTGAATGGTTGTCTGTGTCTATGTGTCAGCCCTGTGATGACCTGGCGACTTGTCCAGGGTGTACCCTGCCTTTCACCCGTAGTCAGCTGGGATAGGCTCCAGCTCGCCTGCTACCCTGTAGAACAGGATAAAGCGGCTAGAGATAATGAGATGAGACTATGAAGTACACATTTGTAAACTAAAGAGTGGACTATAAGTATAGAACTAGTAAACTATTAGTATACAGGTTTACTTGTGGTATACTTGCAGTACAAAAACTAGTTGTATACTCAGAGTTTACTTCTCTTAGACTTAAAGTATATTTTTTATAAACTAAAAGTGGGCCAATTTAGTCCCAAGAAGTATTAGATTAGTTTACTTACAAGTACATTGATATCAGTATATTTGGTACACAAAAGTATACTTAAGGAAATATACTTTAACTTTACTTAACTACAGTTAATAAAATGAATTTGAAGTATACTTCATTTTGATAAGGGATGGCCAGTGTCTGTCCTTCTCTTGTTTCAGGACTGGAATTACTCAAATTAATTTTGGTTTGATTTCTGTGTTTTTGATTCCTGACATCGAGTCTTATTTGCTGAATTTTCTGTAAAGCTCATAAAATGAATTCTGAAGCAATTTAATAAAAAATAGGTTTATTTTACTTACCTTTCAGGAGACATTATGTTACATTACATTACACTGTAAATATGCTGTCATGGACTAATGTCCCATCCAGGTTGGATTCCTGCCTCTTGTCCAGTGTTGCCTGCAGATGCAATGGAAATCTGTTCAAAATTAATATTGCACAATACATTTTTAAACTAAGATACAGTATAAAGCAATCCAACATTAACCTTCCAGGAAAATAAGAACAGCGAGTCTGTGTTTATTCTAAATAGCATGTAGCTCTGCACAACATACCAATAAACAGTTTTGACAGTCATGTACATCTGTGTGTTTTTTCCTACATGCCTAAAGCTCTAGCTAGTGATTCAAGAGAGCACAAGACTTTTCTTCTTGCACAAACCCAGATATTTCAAAAAGCGCTGTAACTCAAAGGATATTTAACAGTTATTCCGCAAAATCGAGTCGTACATGAGCTGATAGCTAACGAGGCGTGTAGCACCAAGTTGGCTATAAGACATGTACGACAAGATTGAGTGGGATAACTGTTTTATTCTATCCACATTCACTGGATTTTGAGAAATGGAGCATTTTTATTTTTATTTTTTGCAAAATCGATAAATAAAAACTCTAAACAAAACATCCGACAAAATTATTTCTACTTAGAATGTAAGCAAACCGGAGAAGTGACAGGAACAATTTGTGAAAAATGCGATAATAATAATTCTCGTCGTCTTCATCCGCTTTATCCGGGGCCGGGTCGCGGAGGCAGCAGTCTGAGCATGGAAGCCCAAACTTCCCTTTCCCCAGACACCTCAGCCAGCTCCTCGGGGAGAACACCAAGGCGTTCCCAGGCCAGCCGAGAGACATAGTCCCTCCAGCGTGTCCTGGGTCTTCCCCGGGGCCTCCTCCCGGGGGGACATGCCTGGAACACCTCCCCAGGGAGGCGTCCAGGAGGCATCCGAAAGAGATGCCCAAGCCACCTCAGCTGATTCCTCTCGATGTGGGGGAGCAGCGGCTCTACTCCGAGCTCTTCCTGAGTGACTGTGCTTCTCACCCTATCTCTAAGGGAGCACCCAGCCACCCTGCGAAGGAAACTCATTTTGGCCGCTTGTATCCATGATCTTGTTCTTTCGGTCATTACCCAAAGCTCATGACCATAGGTGAGAGTTGGAACGTAGATCGACCGGTAAATCGAGAGCTTCGCCTTTTGGCTCAGCTCCTTCTTCACCACGACGGACCGGTAAAGCAACCGCATCACTGCAGAGGCTGCACCGATCCGCCTGTCGATCTCACACTCTATCCTTCCCTCACTCGTGAATAAGATCCCGAGATACTTAAACTCCTCCACTTGAGGCAGGACTTCTCCACCAACCTGGAGAAGGCAAGCCACCCTTTTCTGGTCGAGAACCATGGCCTCGGACTTGGAGGTGCTGATTCTCATCCCAGCCGCTTCACACTTCACTGCAAATCACCCCAGTTCATGCTGAAGGTCCTGGTTTGAAGAAGCCAACAGGACAACATCATCCGCAAAAAGCAGAGATGAAATCCTGTGGTTCCAAAACAGGATTCCTTCCAGCCCCTGGCTGCGCCTAGAAATTCTGTCCATAAAAATTATGAACAGAACCGGTGACAAAGGGCAGCCCTGCTGGAGTCCAACATGCACTGGGAACAGGTCTGACTTACTGCCGGCAATGCAAACCAGACTCCTGCTCCGTTTGTACAGGGACCGGACACATCACATCACACATCACATTATCTCTAGCCGCTTTATCCTTCTACAGGGTCGCAGGCAAGCTGGAGCCTATCCCAGCTGACTACGGGCGAAAGGCGGGGTACACCCTGGACAAGTCGCCAGGTCATCACAGGGCTGACACATAGACACAGACAACCATTCACACTCACATTCACACCTACGGTCAATTTAGAGTCACCAGTTAACCTAACCTGCATGTCTTTGGACTGTGGGGGAAACCGGAGCACCCGGAGGAAACCCACGCGGACACGGGGAGAACATGCAAACTCCACACAGAAAGGCCCTCGCCGGCCCCGGGGCTCGAACCCAGGACCTTCTTGCTGTGAGGCGACAGCGCTAACCACTACACCACCGTGCCGCCAGGGACCGGACAGCTCTTAGCAAAGAGCCCCGAACCCCATACTCCTGAAGCACCCCCCACAGAATACCATGAGGGACACGGTTGAATGCCTTCTCCAGATCCACAAAGCACATGCGGACTGGTTGGGCAAACTCCCATGAACCCTCGAGCACCCTATGAAGGGTATAGAGCTGGTCCAGTGTTCCACGACCAGGATGAAAACCGCGTTGTTCCTCCTGGATCTGAGGTTCGACTATTGGCCGAATTCTCCTCTCCAGTACCCTGGAGTAAACCTTCCCGGGAAGGCTGAGAAGTGTGATTCCCCTATAATTGGAGGACACTCTCTGGTCCCCTTTCTTAAAAAGAGGGACCACCACCCCAGTCTGCCACTCCAGAGGCACTGTCCCCAACCGCCACATGATGCTGCAGAGGCATGTCAGCCAAGACAGCCCCACAACATCCAGAGACTTGAGATACTCGGGGCGGATCTCATCCACCCCCGGTGCCTTGCCACCGAGGAGCTTGAAAACCACCTCAGTGACTTCGGCTTGGGTAATGAACGAATCCACCTCTGAGTCATCAACCTCCGCTTCCTCAATGGAAGATGTGACAGTGGGATTGAGGAGATCCTCGAAGTATTCCTTCCACCGCCTGACAATGTCCCCAGGCGAGGCCAACAGCTCCCCACCCGCACTGTAAACAGTGTTGGCAGAGTACTGCTTCCCCCTCCTGAGGCGCCGGACGGTTTGCCAGAATTTCTTCAAGGCCGACCGATAGTCCTCCTCCATGGCCTCACCAAACTCCTCCCAGTTCCGAGTTTTTGCCTCCGCAACTGCCCAAGCTGCGGCACACCTGGCCTGCCGATACCCGTCAGCTGCCTCCGGAGTCCCGGAGGCCAACATGGCCTGATAGGACTCCCTCTTCAGCTTGACAGCGTCCCTTACTTCCGGTGTCCACCACCGGGTTCGGGGATTCCCGCTACGACAGGCACCGGAGACCTTGCGGCCACAGCTCCGAACAGCTGCGTCTACAATGGAGGTAGAGAACATGATCCACTCAGACTCAATGTCCCCCGCCTCCCTCAGAAGCTGGGAGAAGCTCTCCTGGAGGTGGGAGTTAAAGACCTCCCCGACAGAGTGCTCGGCCAGACGTTCCCAGCAGACCCTCACCATACGTTTGGGGCTGCCAGGTCTGTCCGGCTTCCTCCTCCACCAGCGGATCCAACTCACCACCAGGTGGTGATCAGTTGACAGCTCAGCCCCTCTCTTCACCCGAGTGTCCAAGACATAGGGCCGGAGATCAGATGAAACGATAACAAAGTCGATCATCGACCTCTGACCTAAGGTGTCCTGGTGCCACATGCACTTATGGACACCCCTATGCTTGAACATGGTATTCATTATGGACAAACCGTGACTAGCACAGAAGTCCAATAACAAAACACCACTCGGGTTCAGATCGGGGAGGCCGTTCTTCCCAATCACGCCCCTCCAGGTGTCACTGTCGTCGACCACGTGAGCGTTGAAGTCCCCCAGTAGAACAATGGAGTCCCCAGTCTGAGCACCTCTCAGTACCTCTCCCAGGGACTCCAAGAAGGCTGGATACTCTATACTGCTATTCGGCCCGTCGGCACAAACAACAGCAAGAGCCCTCTCCCCGACCCAAAGGCGCAGAGAGGCGACCCTCTCGTTCACTGGGGTAAACTCCAACACATGGCGGCTGAGCTGGGGAGCTATAAGCAAGCCCACACCAGCCCGCCGCCGCTCACCATGGGCGACTCCAGAGAAGTGGAGAGTCCAGCCCCTCTCGAGGAGCTGGGTTCTGGAGCCCAAGCTGTGCGTGGAGGTGAGCCCGACTATCTCTAGCCGGTACCTCTCAACCTCCCGCACAAGCTCAGGTTCTTTCCCCCCCAGCGAAGTGACATTCCATGTCCCAACAGCTAGCTGCTGTGTTCGGGGATCAGGTCGTCGAGTCCCCTGCCTTTGACTGCCACCTAATCCACACTGCACCAGCCCCCTACGGCTACCTCTGTGGGTGGTGAACCCACAGGAGGTTGGGCCCACGTCACCGCTTCAGGCTGAGCCCGGCCGGGCCCCGTGGGCAAAGGCCCGGCCACCAAGCGCTCGCATACGAGCCCCAACCCCGGGCCTGGCTCCAGGGTGGGGCCCTAGCTGCGCCATACCGGGCAACGTCACGATCCTTGATTTTTTTTTTTATCCATAAGGGTTTTGGTGAACTGCTCTTGGTCTGGCCTGTCACCTAGGACCTGTCTGCCTTGGGAGACCCTAACAGGGGCATAATGCCCCCGACAACATACCGGTAGCTCCTAGGATCATTCAAACACACAAACCCCTCCACCACAGTAAGGTGGCAGTTCTAGGAGGGGATAATAATAATTCTTGAAAAAAAAATTCGTTCTTACCATCAAATACTTTCATTCCAAATTTTGTTGCTTTTTTGTATTTTTTTGTGGTTTTGCTTTAGAGTAGAGTTTTTATTTTGTCCTCGATTGGTTCAGTAACACACTCCATCATTTTGTTTTTCTCTACTTATGGTTTATGATCTGATAGCCTTGTAGTAGAGTAGCCAATCAGAGCACGCGATTGCTCATATCCAGTGAATGTGGATAGAATAATATAAGATATGCAGTGCATTTATTGCAGTACATCTCATTCATCTGACTTTCAACATCCTCAGCTCTAGTGTTTAAATGCTACTGAAAATGAAGAGGAATGAATGAATGATCAGAAAATAAATATCTGCTCTTTAATAACAGCTACACGAATTCCAGTGACAACCAGTCACTATCATTGTGGATCAGGTAAAGTCTAAATGATGGGAGGACTGGGTATTTAGGAAACTGATGTTACTGAGCACTGCAGGTTCTCAGGTCTATTTTGTTGGTCTATTTTGTTAGTCACTTGTGCCCTCTAGTGGTTTTCAAGCTGTTAAGTTTTCCCAGAGATGATGGTTTAAATGGTTTTAGCCACCTCTCGCCTGAAGTCAGCTGAGATTGGGTCCAGCTTCTCCTGCAACCCTGACAGATAAGTGATATAGATAATGGATGGATGGATGGATGGGTGGTTTTGTTCATATCTCAGTCTCAAGGAAAAAAAAAATACTCAATAGTTAGCAGGTAACAATATTTGCTGCAAACTAGACAACTGCAGAAACATAAATTTCCCATAGCTATCCAATGGGATTGCACAGTCTGAGACCTGTGCTTGGAAAATTCACCGTTATGTTCTTAGACCATTTAGAGATAACACATGCCTTGTGATATGATGCATTATTATGCTGGAATGATCAAATGATAGCTATAAATTGATGAACTTAGTATCGATACTCAGATGTTTACACTTACGTGCACTGTTCACACCAAACAGCAGGGCTCCGTGGAGCATGGTCCAAATATTTTTGAGCCAAATTTTGACCCTTTCTTTAGCCTGATACAAAAGGAAACTAGATTTGTTCATCCATGGAACATTTTCCACTTCTCAAAACCAGGTTTGCTGATGCTGTCACCACTGGGAATATTCTGCCACTGTCGGGCCCATGAGCGAGTCCCTTAACCCTTTCTGCTCCAGGGGTGTCATAGCATGGCTGGTAGCTGGTTATTTAGCCCAGAAGTCTTTTAGCACAAATCTAAAGTCTTTTAGTACAAGTTCTAAAGTCTCTTAGCACAACTCTATGTATTTTATCACAACTCTGGATTATGGTCACAATAATAATAAAAAAAAATACTCATCTTAATATAGGAAGGGGTTCATTATGATTGCTTAGGGACTGGAAGCTGGAATTTCTGCTGCTGATTCTTTGGTGTCTTTGGATATTTGTACTTAAGCCATAACAAACAAATTGTGGGCACCTTCACACATAACTTCAGTCACTTCTGATCATATCACAAATTCAACTGACTGTCAATAATTATGTGTTTGCCGAATTAATTAACCGGGGGATTATGTCTCTTGCCCTGCTCGACAACATGTGTTTTGCCGACTAAGCAGTAACCAACAGTTGCGATATGTAAACAAATGAAAGAAACTTCCACTAAAGTATCCTAGAACGAGTGGCAATTAAATAAAAGAGCAGTATAAATGTTCAGGAATGACAAAACAACCAAAATTAATATATTAATTGTTTATAATATGGCAATTGTGAAGCAAGAAGAAGATGAAGATGAAGAGATTACACTAAGACATAAGGGTTGTTTGATCATCAAGACAAGTCTTGAAGCTGTGGCTAGTTTACAGGGAAATTCACTTTTCGAATGGAATCTCAGCAACTTTCATAAAAAAAATCCATCAAACATCTTTAAACATGACCAGTAAGCATTCAAAATAAAGATTAAGTGTTCTTGGCTCTTGTGCTAGGCGGCAAGGTGGTGTAGTGGTTAGCACAGTTGCCTCACAGCAAGAAGGTCCAGGGTTCAAGCCCAGTGGCCGGCGAGGGCCTTTCTGTGTGGAGTTTGCATGTTCTCCCTGTGTCCGCGTGGGTTTCCTCCGGGTGCTCCGGTTTCCCCCACAGTCCAAAGACATGCAGGTTAGGTTAATTGGTGGCTTTAAATTGGCTATAGGTGTGAATGGTTGTCTGTGTCTATGTGTCAGCCCTGCGATGACCTGGCGACTTGTCCAGGGTGTACCCCACCTTTCGCCCGTAGTCAGCTGGGATAGGCTCCAGCTTGCCTGTGACCCTGTAGAACAGGATAAGCGGCTATAGACAATGAATGGATGGATCTTGTGCTAAAGAACTTAGAGTTGTGGCAAAAGACTTTAGAACTTGTGCTAAAAGACTTGTGCTAAATAACCGTAAACCGCATGGCTGACCCTGTGCTCTGACCCCAGTTTCCTAACAAGCTGGGATATGCAAAGAGAAGACTTTCACTGTGCAGTATAGTATGTGCCAAATAAAGACTTCTTCTGACAACAATTTTGAGAAAATTATATATACTTACTTATATATAATTACTATACTTCACAGTTTTTTGATATTGTTTCACTAAATGGACTAGAATGGTCAATTCAGAGCCATTTTAGTGCATGTGTGGAGGAATGTTTTGGATCATTGTCTTGCCTGACAGTCTAACAATAACCCAAACTTTAGCTTCCCAGCAGAGTCAGCCTGATTACTTTCTAAAATGTCCTAGAACTGGACAGAACCCATAATAACATGTCTTGAGAAGTCTCCCATGGCCTTTTGAAAGTTAAAAAAAAATTAGTGGTGTAACATCACATATCTGCAGTTACATTTCTGGGCATGGTTCTTTTCGGTGAAACCTACCGCTTTTTACCTGTAGAAGAAGAAGAAGCCTTTATTTGTCACATGCACACTCAAGCACAGTGAAATTCATCCTCTGCATATAACCCATCTGAAGTAGTGAACACACGCACACACACCCAGAGCAGTGGGCAGCCATACTATAGCGCCTAGGGAGCAATTGGGAGTATAGGTACCTTGCTCAAGGGCACTTCAGCCCAAGGCCACCCCATGTTCACCTAACTGCATATCTTTGAACTGTGGGGGAAACCAGAGCACCCGGAGGAAACCCACACAGACACAGGGAGAACATGCAAACTCCACACAGAAAGGCCCCCCCATTGGCCACTGGGCTCGAACCCAGGACATTCTTGCTGTGAGGTGACAGTGCTTGGATTACTTTGTATTGAATTACCACTCGAATGTATGGTCACATAAGACCAAAGTTCTAGTCCTTTCAAATACTTTGGAAATGGACAAAAATGACATGTTGTCATTCAGACATTTCAAATTTAGGCAAAAACTGTCTTAGTACTTGGTGTTTTCTTGGTGTATTCTTTAAGGGTCCATTGGATAATCAAGGATTCTTCACTTCCTAAAAGGTTTTAATTGGAAAATTTTCTGATATGAAAAGATTGTGCTGTTTTCATTAACCTGTAAAGATTCCCCAAGAGTCTTCAGCAGGAAAACGATCAAGGATGAATTACCCAGGTATAGCCATTAGCTGACCTGACGAGACTGCTGCTTACACAGTAATGGTCACAGAAGTTCAGAGGTCACAGAGGTGTGTTGGTAATAAACAGCTTAATAAATTTAAATGTGGACCAAAAATATGTTTTAATTTGGGTTATACAGAGTTTTGATTATCCAACTGGGTGTGTTATTGGGATTTTTCTTTTTAATTCAATGCACAAATATAATTTTGATAAGCTCATAACTTCAGAGCAGACAAAGCTCTGTGCACCCCCTATGACCTCTGGTGACCCCAGGTTGGGAACCATGGCCCTTGACAGACAACCAAATAAGGGCCCAGCTGGCTGCAAGGGTTGAACTCAGAACCTTCTTGCTGTGAGGTGACAGTGCTAACCACTGCAACACTGTGTCACCACTTTCAGACATTCAAATATTAAAAATAATATAAAATGACGTAGGGGCGGCACGGTGGTGTAGTGGTTAGTGCTGTCGCCTCACAGCAAGAAGGTCCGGGTTCGAGCCCCGTGGCCGGCGAGGGCCTTTCTGTGCAGAGTTTGCATGTTCTCCCCGTGTCTGCGTGGGTTTCCTCCGGGTGCTCCGGTTTCCCCCACAGTCCAAAGACATGCAGGTTAGGTTAACTGGTGACTCTAAATTGACCGTAGGTGTGAATGTGAGTGTGAATGGTTGTCTGTGTCTATGTGTCAGCCCTGTGATGACCTGGCGACTTGTCCAGGGTGTACCCCGCCTTTCGCCCGTAGTCAGCTGGGATAGGCTCCAGCTTGCCTGCGACCCTGTAGAACAGGATAAAGCGGCTAGAGATAATGAGATGAGATGAGATGATAAAATGATGTACGATATTACTGAATAGGATGGAGTATTTTGACATAGATAAAAGATTGAACTGACGAGCAACTTCACAGAGTTGTGTCTTACATTTTCCCTTCACAATATGGTCAATGATTATATAATTAGGGAATCAAGCTTGAAGGAGGGTCAAGGTGATTAAAAGTGTGTTTTTCTGACACAGATGAAGAAATATATTGTAATTTTGACTATAAAATTTACTTATATTGTACTGACATTTTACTTTCCCTGGGATATAAGACATCTATACAAGTAAGACTGCAATTTCCCATAATATACTTGAACATTTCCAAATGATTCTCCTACCATGCCCTGTATATATCTGTGTATATACAGTATAAGCCCAAACTATAACTCTGGACATACAGAAAACAAAACACAAAATATTCACAATCAGTATTCATTCATTTCTTTATATTCAAACAGCTCAGTAATGTTTTAGGGTTCCAGTGCTATGTTTTACCTTAAACTCATTATATCAAGGCTACATTGTCAAAAGTAATGTAAGGAAAAAAAAACTGTAGGTCTTCAAGCATTACAGTGATCCCAAGCACCATCGAATGATTGGAAAAAAAAAAATCAGAACTGTTCTTAATTGGGAAGTGATATGTGCAAAAGATTATCTAGAAAAAAAAAAACGTGTAGACTTCTGAAAATGCAGTTTGTGGCAAAGTGTCTTTCAATCATTTTGCTATAGTGCCTGTTTTTTAATTTATGTTTTAAAAACATTACATAAAGCAATTGTTGTGTAATATTAACAGTGGAAAAAAGAACAGAGGCTGACTAATCAATGTAAAATATAAAATAAACATAATGTAAATTATTTGCAAAAAGTGCAAGAGTGCCATTTTTTTTGTATTTTGTTATGATCCTCAGTTTTCTGAATAAGGCACATTCTGAATTCTATTGTTCACTTTATATATATATTTTTTTCTATCCACATTCACTGGATGTGAGCAATTGTGTGGGCTAGGCTATCAGCTCATATACCATGAGTAGAGAAAAACAAAATGACAGAGCGTGTTGTTGAACCAACTGAGGACAAAATAAAAACTCTACTCGAAAACAAAACCTCAAATTTTTATCAAGTATTTAAAAGAAACAGAAATAGCTATAAGAATATAGATTTTTTTCCCCCACCAATATCTCCTGTTTAACACTCCAGCCCAGTCGGTGGTGGTAATGCACCTTTAAGTTGGTTAAAAACCCTAAAGAAGAGGAAGAAGAAGACTCCCTCCAAAAAACAAACAAACAAACAAAAAAGGCAACAAAATATGGAATAAAAGTATTTGATGGTAAGAACGTGTCTTTTTTGATTTTTCATAAATTATTATAGCATTTTTCATAAATTGCCACTATCATTTTGCCCATTTGTTTACATTCTAAGCAGAAATTATTTTGTTGGACATTTTGTACAAAGTTTTTTTCATCTCATCTCATTATCTCTAGCCGCTTTATCCTTCTACAGGGTCACAGGCAAGCTGGAGCCTATCCCAGCTGACTACGGGCGAAAGACGGGGTACACCCTGGACAAGTCACCAGGTCATCACAGGGCTGACACATAGACACAGACAACCATTCACACTCACATTCACACCTACGGTCAATTTAGAGTCACCAGTTAACCTAACCTGCATGTCTTTGGACTGTGGGGGAAACCGGAGCACCCAGAGGAAACCCACGCGGACATGGGGAGAACATGCAAACTCCACACAGAAAGGCCCCAAAGTTTTTTTTTTTGTTAAAATGAATTTGCAAAAAATAAAATAAAAATACCCTGTTTCTCAAAATCCAGTGAATGTGGATAGAATAAAATAGTTATTCCACTCAATCTCATTGTACATGGCTTATAGCCAACTCGGTGCTACGCGCCTTGTCGGCTATCAGCTCATGTACGTATGACTCGATTTTGTAGAATAACTGTTTATACACACACACACACACACACATATATATATATATATATATATATATATATATATATATATATATATATATACACACAGTACTGTGCAAAAGTCTTAGAACCCCTATTTTTTCATACAAACTTTGTTATAGATTTCTATTTGATGACTTCTACATTATCGAGTCAGTACAAAAACATTTTAGAGTCCAAACGTTTGTTTTCCAGCACAAAATTAAATGCTACAGAAGAAACTGTTTGTGTTTGAGCAACATATTACAGAAGAGACTACTTTTCAGATTAAAAAAGAAAACATAATGAAGGCTACTGGGTTTTGGTGCAAAATGAAGAAGCGAGTGTGACAGTCAAAGTATCCAGAAGAACTGTGGCTGGTTCTGTAAGATGCTCAGTAAAACCTGCAGCTCATTTCCTTATAAAACTGCGCTCACTGTACCTGAGACTGTTTTTTTTTTTTTAAAGCAAAGGGTCGTCTCACACCAAATATTGACTTTGCTTCATTTATTATGGCTTACTGCTGTTTATAGTTTTTTTTTTTTTAATGTTGAAACATTTCATTGCATTTAATTTTTTTAAGCCATTTTTGGTCGACAGCATTTCTTTACATGTGCCTAAGACTTTTGCACAGTATTCACTTATATATATCTCCCCTAAATTAATTTTTATTTGCACATACAGACAATTGTACATAAATACAGTGTATAAATAGATTCATAAAGTCATAAAGACATATTAAGGAGCATATGGGTCCGTCACAGAAACTGGTCTCTCATTTGGGACATTATGGTCAAAAAATAAATTTTCTAATTTTACTATTTTTTTTGCATTTACCCAACACTCAATGTTTCTTTTGTCATGTTTAATAAGAATAAAAATAGTATCTTGCTTTATCTGGCCTCCACTGTGGAAATTTTTTTTGATTACAATTCAAATGCTTTTGTAAAATTGATTTCCATATAAAATAACTCCATCATGAAGAATTAAAGCACCTCCTTCACAGATGAGTGAAAATATTGAATAAATTTCCTCTTTTTGATTGCTTGGGTTAAAAATGCCAAGTTATGATGACTGAATTGATTATTCACTCTCTCTCTCTCTCTCTCTCATTATCTCTAGCTGCTTTATCCTGTTCTACAGGGTCGCAGGCAAGCTGGATCCTATCCCAGCTGACTACGGGCAAAAGGCGGGGTACACCCTGGACAAGTCGCCAGGTCATCACAGGGCAATTATTCACTTAAATATGAATAATATGATACATTTTGGGTATTTGATATGGTGAAATAGGACAATAGGACACAATGGAAAAATCAAGAATACACCGGAAAGATGAGAATAATGGCAGTGGTAAAAGAACAGCAACTGTACTGGCTGAAGGTCACGCGGGTCTCTGCTGTGGCGTGCGAGCAACAGGACATCACTACCGCACCGGACGGAGCGCGAGGCGGGGGCGGGGCAAAATGACCTGGCCGTAGATTCTATCAAAAGTTCGATCTAAATTGACCATGGTTGCAAAATATTGGCCAAAAATACGCAAACACTACGAAATATGAAAGTAAGATGAAAAAGAAATATTCTATTGCCTTATACTGCCAGACCAAAACAAAATAAAACTGTTAAAACTCACCTTTTCAGTGATAACGTCCGAACAGATCACCTGCATAACAAAGACCGCAAATGGAAGCACGATCAACTTCTAACTGTTGGAGTGGAAAATTCCATTCTACACATGCAAATTGTTAATGTGTGTCCTTCCCCGCACACAAATAACACGCTACGGTAAATAATAGACCACAGCTCATTTTATAGCTCAGAAATTCATACAAGACCAGCTACCATCGTAACATATTATGTAAGAAACATATTCTATACCTAACTTTCAGCTTTCGTTTTAAAAAACAAAATCGCAGATTTATAACTAAATTTTTATATGGTGTAGTGATTTTAAGTTACTACTTTTGGTGAGGTCATGACCTTGACCCTGAGGCTTTCCGTTTAGATCAAAACACACGATCGTATTGGTTTTGGGTCTGCGGAAAATGGAGTTACAACGGTGATCAAATATTTTGCATGATGTTTTATTACGGTTATGATTATTTTGTGAGCGCACCAATCCTTAGGTGTATAAAGTTACAACTTAAAATACAATTAGTGATAACTGTAGACTTTCCAGTGGACTACAACCTTTTTAAGGGAATGCGATGTAGTCAACCATTTATCATGTCCCAGATCAAGCCGCCATTTTTCCACAAATTTGCAGAACTTTTGCCAAATTCTGAATATTCACATCAAAGATTTAGTTTTATCTGTATTATTTCTTTCATCATTTTATTTCAAATTAAAACCAACATCACCATTCAAAACCGTATAGTTTATTGACTGTGAGTATATTTAGTGGGGGACCCCCACAGTACCCAGTTTCTGAGACAGACCCTTATACCGTATAAATGCTCTTGCAGAGGTATTAATTTTGTAATACCCCCATGTCAAGTTCAGCCTCAAAAACATTTTAATTTGGACTTCACAGCCCTGTTCACTTGAGTCACTTTTTGAATGGAATGTTGACAATTGGATGAGAAAACCACTTCGTATACAACTGCTGTCTTGCTTTCAAGTTTTCCCCAAATTTAAGACAATGGTGATCTATCCAAACCTAAATTTTGGCCAGTACTTGACAGTTCGAGTTTGTTTCTGCCTCATGTTCATGGTGACTTTAGGGGCCTGAGGTTTTAGTGGAGCCTGAGTCCTTTTCTGCTCTTTGTCTGTTATTGTAAAGCCCTGTTCAAGTTTTGTGTGCAAGTTCATCCTGGGTAGAAAGTGCGTAGATGCATGTTGGGACTTCACTCTTGGACTGGAGCCCATTTTGGCCTTCCCTCTTTTGTTCAGTGCCACAAACCACTCTCTCCCAGTCCGGTGATTCTTGTGTATCACTGATGCATATGTGTTATAGCTGTTCTCTTGAAACCGCTCTCTGAACATGCAGTCATCAGTGAACGTCTCCTGCAAAAACAATGAACAAATCAATTTAGTTCAGTGCAATCAGTGTAACCCTGTGATGAATCTTGCAAGCACACAAGTCTTAAGGCCACTGAGGAACTAACAGTGAATCATATGACACAAAGAGTCAAACCTTGGCATCTAACACCGTAATGAAAATAAGCTGAGAATGAACGTGAGATCATCTGGAACACATCTAGGACAGTGATGATGTTTCTGTAGTGTAAGGTTACCCGTGTTATTATTCTCCTGTAATTCTCTAATTAGATAACCACATTTTATGCTAACAATTATTCCAAGCCTCTTGTTAAAAATTTCCAATAACTTGTTACTGATTTGTTCATGTAAGAGCAACAATAATATATTATAATTAGCCAGTAACCTAATGTCTCAGGCCAAAATGGTAGGTTAAACTAACACAAGAGCTCAGTCCCTGAAAAAAAGTTCTGAAAGTCACAGCTGAAAAGCAGCAGTTGAATTCAAATCATGTGAAAGGATCTTCAGTGGGACCTAAGCACATTACATCTAAATAAAGTCCAAACAACAAACATGTTTACAGCGGACTGCGTATTTTCTATTTTCTTTAAAGACGAAGATATATTAACATTCAGGTCCAAAAAGCTTTTTAAATATTTGTAATCTTATTTAATTAATATGTCAGTGAAAACTAAGCCACTAAAAGAAAAAAAAAGCCAATGAAATAAGGTTAGCTAAGATGTCCAGAAAAAAAAAGAAAGAAAAAAAGTCAAAGTCCCTCCCATGCCAGAACCTGGTCTTCCCAGGCAGTCTCCCATCCCAGTACTAACCAGGTCCTTACGGCGCATTGGGTGGCACTTCTACAGCCCTCGGCCTCTCGCCTATATAGCTAGGGTTACAGTGGGGGGCTGGTCCTCTGGTAACTGCGAGAGTTTGATTCCCCACTTGCATCTGTATTGCAGCATGCCTCACCAGATGGCAGTAGGTACCATTTGTCTTTGGTATGACCTGACCATGAGTAGAACTTACAATCTCCCAGTCGAGAGGTGGACACACTAACCACTAGGCCAACTCGTGGTAAGCTAAGATGTACAACCCCGATTCCAAAAAAGTTGGGACAAAGTACAAATTGTAAATAAAAACGGAATGCAATGATGTGGAAGTTTCAAAATTCCATATTTTATTCAGAATAAAACATAGATGACATATCAAATGTTTAAACTGAGAAAATGTATCATTTAAAGAGAAAAATTAGGTGATTTTAAATTTCATGACAACAACACATCTCAAAAAAGTTGGGAGAAGGCCATGTTTACCACTGTGAGACATCCCCTTTTCTCTTTACAACAGTCTGTAAACGTCTGGGGACTGAGGAGACAAGTTGCTCAAGTTTAGGGATAGGAATGTTAACCCATTCTTGTCTAATGTAGGATTCTAGTTGCTCAACTGTCTTAGGTCTTTTTTGTCGTATCTTCCGTTTTATGATGCGCCAAATGTTTTCTATGGGTGAAAGATCTGGACTGCAGGCTGGCCAGTTCAGTACCCGGACCCTTCTTCTACGCAGCCATGATGCTGTAATTGATGCAGTATGTGGTTTGGCATTGTCATGTTGGAAAATGCAAGGTCTTCCCTGAAAGAGACGTTGTCTGGATGGGAGCATATGTTGCTCTAGAACCTGGATATACCTTTCAGCATTGATGGTGTCTTTCCAGATGTGTAAGCTGCCCATGCCACACGCACTAATGCAACCCCATACCATCAGAGATGCAGGCTTCTGAACTGAGTGCTGATAACAACTTGGGTTGTCCTTCTCCTCTTTAGTCTGAGTGACATGGCGTCCCTGATTTCCATAAAGAACTTCAAATTTTGATTTGTCTGACCACAGAACAGTTTTCCACTTTGCCACAGTCAATTTTAAATGAGCCTTGGCCCAGAGAAGACGTCTGCGCTTCTGGATCATGTTTAGATATGGCTTCTTCTTTGAACTATAGAGTTTTAGCTGGCAACAGCAGATGGCACGGTGAATTGTGTTCACAGATAATGTTCTCTGGAAATATTCCTGAGCCCATTTTGTGATTTCCAATACAGAAGCATGCCTGTATGTGATGCAGTGCTGTCTAAGGGCCCAAAGATCACGGGCACCCAGTCTGGTTTTCCGGCCTTGACCCTTACGCACAGAGATTCTTCTAGATTCTCTGAATCTTTTGATGATATTATGCACTGTAGATGATGATATGTTCAAACTCTTTGCAATTTTACACTGTCGAACTCCTTTCTGATATTGCTCCACTATTTGTCGGCACAGAATTAGGGGGATTGGTGATCCTCTTCCCATCTTTACTTCTGAGAGCCGCTGCCACTCCAAGATGCTCTTTTTATACCCAGTCATGTTAATGACCTATTGCCAATTGACCTAATGAGTTGCAATTTGGTCCTCCAGCTGTTCCTTTTTTGTACCTTTAACTTTTCCAGCCTCTTATTGCCCCTGTCCCAACTTTTCTGAGATGTGTTGCTGTCATGAAATTTCAAATGAGCCAATATTTGGCATGAAATTTCAAAATGTCTCACTTTTGACATTTGATATGTTGTCTATGTTCTATTGTGAATACAATATCAGTTTTTGAGATTTGTAAATTATTGCATTCCGTTTTTATTTACAATTTGTACTTTGTCCCAACTTTTTTGGAATCGGGGTTGTATCCTTTGAAATATGCTCCAAAATTTCTAAAAGTTTTGTTGTATTGTGTTTATGTTTTAGTTTACAAACTACCAAATACTACCACATATTTTGAAGAAGTAACTCTACCACCACCACCACCACTAATAATAATAACAACAACAGCAGCAACAACAACAACAGGCGGCATGGTGGTGTAGTGGTTAGCACTGTTGCCTCACAGCAAGAAGGTTCCAGGTTCAAACCTCACACCTGACAGGGGCCTTTCTGTGTGGAGTTTACATGTTCTGCCTGTGTTTGCATGGGTTTCCTCCCACATTTCAAAAACATACAGATTAGGTAAAATACCCAGCCACTGGGGTTGCACAAGCCAGTGCATACTTAGTGCCAGTCCCAAACCTGGATAGATTGGGGAGGGTTGCGTCAGGAAGGCCATCTAGTGTAAAACCTATGTGAAATCAAATATGCGGATCCAGTCTAGATGAACGGCTGTGGTGACTCCTAACAGGAGCAGCTGAAAGAAGAAGGAAAAGAAATAATAATATGCAAGAACTAGAACTAAGTGTTAAATGGCTGTATGTTAATTATAGTTACGGTTTCCGCCTTCACAATGTCATGTACTGTTGTTTGTTTTGGCTTTTCTCCTAGTCCTGTCTCCACCTCTGTCCTGTCATTTGTTTGTTGCTCTATGGTGTTTACCTGTTCTATGTTAGTCTCTGATAGTCTGTCTGTCTACACTGCTGTTTCTTTGCATTGCAAAGTCTTAATATGCTTTTGTTTCATTTAGTCCAGTCCTTGTTTGACTCGTTCAAATTCGCTGTTCCATGTGTAGTGTTTCTTGGTATGATCTTTACCTGTTCACTATCTGTGACAATCCTTCTACGGTACCTGAGTCTTGACCCCTGCACTGTATTATGACTATGATTTGTGGCTTGCCTGCAATGAATATTACATTGAGCACTTGTGTCTTGTTCCTGCTCACCACGTTACACTTCTCAGTATCTGGTACCTCAGTAATCATCATCTTTATCAGTGAGACAAAGCTAGAACACAATGCGTAAACAGTCAGTAATTACCATGCACACACATTATCAGCTGCCACATTAGCAGCTGCTGTAGCCCGAGCGCTTCACGGCTTGATTGAGTTAGCCCGTCATAAAGCAAGCTAATGAAAAGCAGCGAGGAGATGATATCTGCTGAGCCACTCGAATGAGCATTTGAGGCTTGCACAGTAATTGTCTTTTACTTTTATCTGTGGCACAGTCCAGGAAATGACTTCCCTTCAAAATGACTTCCAAGGCCTTCAAAATAGTGACAAGCTCTAAGGGCTTCCATTATGCAGGCTAGAAACTTCATTAGTCCATAAAATAACATTATCTACCAGAAAGACAGATGCTCTCTGTGTCTTATTTCAGGAAGTCTTTACACACACACTGTGCCAGCATTTCCACTTGGGTAAGGTTTCACAAATGTAGCCATGGCATTTTTGCGATCTGAGCATTGTGAAACAGGAGCTCAAAATTTTACGAATTTGATAAAACAATTATACGAGGTGACAAGTTCATGACGTATTACACACGGTTTATAGTGATATTATTCATTCATAGTTCTTTCATTGTGAAACTCTATACACAATCATGAAGTACTCGTTTTTATAGACTGGAATTTGATCATTTATTATAGTTACAATAAAAAAAACCCATCTGCCTGAGAACTTAATGTTTTTGTAAGCAGTTAGTACTTGCTTTTCTTAAGCACTGGCTTTTCCGATTCTAACAGCTGACTGACCTCATGAGATAATTATCCAGCACACTTGAGGGGAAATGCAAACTAGGACTGGAACAGAGATGCTTTGGGTTTTCTCCTTCATCCAAATGCAGTAATGTTTACTGCATTTATAAGAAGATACACAACATTTTCTCATAGGTCTTGGCAGCAGCTATGAAAATTTGATTTGTGATCTATCTTAAGTGTAATTACAGTGTCATTTTAGTCATATGCATTCTTTTTGTAGTAATTCACCAACACGTCTTTGGAAAATATTGATATTCCTGACACATTTGTCGAATTTCCAGTGAGATTATGTCTTTGCATTGTTTGAATAATGGATGCCAATCATTAGGCTCAATTATTATTAGCTCATCCAGCCGACATACAATGAGCTTATGCTATCATGAGTTGTCTGTTGTCTATCCGTTGTCCATTGTCGTCCACATTTCACGAAAATCGCTTCTTCTATCTCAATTCTTCACTGATTTTTATTCTTTTTGGCAGGAAGGTAGATCTGCCTGGAGTGCATATAGCTTCTACTCAAATTTGCATAATTGCAATTAATAATGAAGATACGGAGTAATTAATTCCTAACAAGCAGTTTCCACACAAATCGCTTCTTGTCCCTCAATTCTTCACCGGTTTTGATTCTTTCTGGCATGAAGGTAGGGGTACCTAGGATGCATATAACTTCTACCCAGATTTGCTTAATTACAATTATTAATGAAGTTATGAACTAATTAAGCCTTAATGAGCAGTTCAACAAAAATCACTTCTTCTTGGTCAATTCCTCTCCGTTTTGGATCCTTTCTGACAAATAGGTAAGCGTTCCTAGGGTGGATATAGCATCTATATATAGTGTATATAGCTTGCAACATTTATTGTGCAAGGTGGCCCACTTTAGATCGTTCCTTCTGGACTAGACGGGGCCGGAGTGAGCTACGCCGACATTGACGGTCTCATTTCAATTATTATGCTCACCGTCCATATTTCCCTTTGTACTTGAAAGTACGTTCCCCCCCCCCCCCCAAAGTCTCCCGGGTTCTCTTTTTCCATCTTTCACAAACAGTCTACAAAGATAAAATAAATCTTCTGATTTGTAATGATGCTTTGTAAGCAATCTTTTATTCTGTTATGAACTATATTAGATTTTCTGGACTAGTAAAGCCGCTTCTCAGAGGTGGAGATTAAAAGGGGGAAAGAAACCAAAGGTAGAGAAAGAAAAAAATGGAGAACAAAAAAGTTGGAAAGGTGCATACCAGGAACTGCAGCAACTTTTTGGTAATTTCCTTCCAAGGAAATCCAAGAAAAGCAATTTCCCCATATATGCATTTATTGTAACATACAGCCTTTCAAACACAGCCTTTTTTTGTGTAGCTGTATTGTGATTGTTTTGTATAATTCTATTGTATACGAATCAGGATTGCAATAGGATCTCCTATTCCTAAAAATACAACTGGTGGGAAACTATATTGTGTGTCCAAGGATAGTCATTCCCCACTATGGAGCCTTGAGTAACCCCAATTACTGGAAAAATAAAACTTGTTCTGGTTTACTGAAGAGCGCAGCATAGCAGAAAATGATGCCAATTACAGATTGACCGTCCATAACTTCCTGGAGGCACGTAGATTGCTGTGAGTTTCCATAGTACTCTGGATGTTTTAACTGCGGTGTTTCCCTGTGAATCTTATTCCTTACGGTTCTTATTGTCATGTCCGCAAGACAAGTTACTTCTATCTAACATCTACAAAAAGCAATTTCCTCACCAATCTGTCTTTTTCTCTCTTAAAGTTAATAAGACAGAATAAATAAAGATTGTTGTTATTTACCAAGAAAGCACAAAGATTCCCCCGATGACGGAAATCTTACTGACTGTTACAAAGCACTGACAGTAGAGGTGCCTTCTATAATTGTTAAATAATTGTCTCCTCACAAAAAGCTTCACCACATCAATGATGAGCTTTGCTATCGTTAAATAACGACATATTTATGAATCTGTTTATTATTAGACTTCGATTATTTGGAGCAACTGCCATACAGGTCGCTGTGAATGAGTTGTTTCTATTGAATGGGAATATAAAACTGTGGTCTGAATTATCGTCACGACCGTCAGAGCTATTGTTATAGAAAATTAAATGACACCTGACCAACCAGTGCTGTGGCCCAAAGGTTTTTGCTTATTCCAATAAAATAACAGCTTTTTCCTCTAAGTGTAGATTTACATAAAGAGTGTACACAAAGACCCAAGAAATGCAACAGAGTGATTTTTTTTTTTACATAAAATTATTATGAGACATTTTGAGCTGACCTTGTAGCTCAGTGCATATCTATTATGTCAGTGTCAAATAATTGTGATGCTTATAGCTTGCCAACTGAGGGTTACTATATCATAATGCCTTTCTAATGTCAGTCAGTGTCATGCCGTAACAAATGGCACTGGACCCAGGTGTTACGTCAGCTTCTTCGTCGTCATTTCAAAGTCAGATTTGACCAAACCTGACTATATGACACCTCATGCCAGTTGGAATGCCCTTCCTAAACAGTTTATATTAGTTATCATAAAAGGCTTACAGTACATAGGTGTCATTTAACCCTATAAACACCACCCTTAAGTAAAGTGTTATAGCATTTTTAGTTGAAAACCAACAAAGAAAGAAAAAAAACCCTGAAATAAAACTGGAATAAATTGAATCCCAACCAACAGATGTTTTAAAGTAGCAGTGTCACACTTATATGGTTCATTTTTTCCCCCTCACCATACCATGGTGTCTCCCATCTCTCAGCATAATCATCATTAGTGTAGTGTTACTGCTCCGAATTATTGTAAAGCAAGTCCTCTTGTTAGATTCTATCTCTGCGTGTTCATTTCAACTCCATTTTAAGGCACTTTTCCAAAAATTTGTCATATGTCTTTTTTTTTTAAGTAAGGAATAATACACGACAGGGGTGTGCTCTTATAAAGTGCAGTTATTGTGACCACTCTTAAGTGGATTATTTTTCCAATAATGGTGTTTATTCCCCTTACACCACAGTGAATAACCAACAATAACAATTTTTAAATTGGTAACCAATGACGTCTTACCTTTTTAACAATTTATAGTTGCATTCAATGTTATGGAATGCCTGTGAGACAAGTTAGTTCTTTGTATCACTTATAGCAGCTATAAAATGCAAGATCATTCCCTCACCATACTCTCCTTTTATCTCTCTCGAAGTTAATAAGACAAACAAACAAACAAACAAACAAACAAACAAACAAACAAACAAACAAACAAACAAACAAACCTCACAGCTTGTCATGTTAACAAGAAACCAGAAAGTGTAAACTCTTCGATGGTGGAAAACTTACTATTACAAAGACATCTGAGACTCATGATAGATAGATAGATAGATAGATAGATAGATAGATAGATAGATAGATAGATAGATTGATAGATTGATAGATTGATTGATTTGTGGTCAGAAGTTTACATACACGGACATGAATGTCATCATGGACATGAATGTCATGGCAATATTGGGCTTTCAGTGATTTCTTTGGTCTGATCTTTTTCTGTGGCAGAATGAGCTTTGATTTAAAAAAAAAAAAAGCAAGAATTTGCTTTAAATTTTAAAAATAAGGTTTTAATTTCAATTTTGGGCTTTCTGAAATAAACACAGGGTCAAAATTATACATAGATGATCAAAAGTAGGGTGGCACAGTGGTTAGCACTGTTGCTTCAGAGCAAGAAGGTTCTGGGTTCGAGCCCATTGGCCGACGAGGGCCTTTCTGTGTGGAGTTTGCATGTTCTCCCCGTGTCTGCGTGGGTTTCCTCCAGGTGCTCCAGTTTCCTCCACAGTCCAAAGACATGCAGGTTAGGCTAATTGGTGGCTCTAAATTGACTGTTGGTGTGAGTGTGAATGGTTGTTTGTCTCTGTGTGTTAGCCCTATGATGAGCTGGTGATTTGTCCAGGGTGTACCCTGCCTCTTGCCCATAGTCAGCTGGGATAGGCTCCAGCTTGCCTGCGACCCTTCACAGGATAAGTGGTTACAGATATTGGATGGGTGGAGGATCAAAAATGTACATATAGCACATCTAATATTTAGTTAAATGTCCCTTAGCAAGTTCCACTTTGACCAGACACTTTTGGTCGCCATCAACAAGCTTCTAGCAGAATTCTGGTTGGATATTGAACCACTCTTCTTGGCAGAATTGGTTGAGTTCAATTAAATTAGTTGGTTTCCGAGCATGGATCTGACTTTTAAACACAGTCCACATATTTTCAATGGGATTGAAGTAAGAACTTGTTTTAAGCTTAATATTAGCCTAATTTATCCATTCCACAACAAGCTTTAATGTGTTTTTGGGGTCATTGTCCTGTTCGATCACCTAACTGTGTTCGAGTTTCAAGCATTTAGCTGATGGTTTGAGGTTATGCTGAAGAATTCTGTGGTTCTTTATTATTCCATCCACTTTGTGCATTGCACCAGTTCCACTGACAGCAAAACAGAACCAGAGTACGATGCTACCACCACCATGCTTAACACTTGGTACAGCATTCCTCCGTACCTCTGGACATCATGGCCAAACAACTCAATCTTTGTCTCCTCTGACCACAAAACCTTCCTCCATAAGACTTTTTGTCCATGTCATCAGCTCCAAACTTTAATTGAACTTGGTGTCAATTTTGGAGCAGGGGCTTCTTTCTTGGATGGCAGCGTCTCAGTCCATGGCGATGTAAATCTCCCTTGACTAATGACAATATTCCAACAGTTTCCAGTTCATGGCAGGTCTGTGCCTTTGCGGTTCCTGACCATTCAAACCAATTATCCCTCAGCTGAGGATGGCAGTTTGAGTCTTCTTCCAGGAAAATGGTTTTGCAAAGTGGCTACACCTTCCAATAACTTGTACGTACATACACTTATTAGAATTGATGATCTTGAAATCTGCACTTGTTTAGAAATGACTCCATGAGACATTCCTGAGTTGGGTAAAGTCTATGATCCTCTTCTCAGATCTGCACTGAGCTCCTTGGACTTTCCATTTGTACTGTGTGCTGGTCAGTCCAGTGAGTGATGTCAAACAAACTCTTTTTATGTTGGCACTGAGAAGCTAGCTGTAGTCAATAATGATCACTAACAGGAAGTTAAGAGCCTTTGGCCTTGGCGAGTTAAAAGACACGTTGGAATTTTTAGTACCACTGAATTAATAATATAATTTGGTGTATGTAAATTTAACATATCTGTTAAATATTAGTCTTAGATTATGTGGAGCACCCACTATACAAGTCCCTGTGAATGAGTTGCTACTACAGAAACGATAACTTATTAGGACAAGCACATTAATATAAACGTCTGATTTATGTTACAGTTAGAACTACTGTCAGAGCCATGCTGTTATGGAAAACTAATCCAACCCTTCAGATTCAAGAGTTCAACAGCACCGTGGTACAAAATTCAATAAATGAATAAACACTTTGGTAGAAAATAACTTGTTGTATTCTGTAAGCTGGAGCAGAGGTACTTCTCTGTCTTTCTCACTTGGTCACTCCCTGTCCCTCTTGCCCATTGTTTGCTTTATAAATCCAGGTAACCTTTTAACCTTTGAAAAGATTACGTTCGTAATGGTTTGGTGAGAGGTCACACAGCATGATATACATCTGTCTTCCCCCTGCCATTATCTCAGCAATAAATTGCCCCTGTGAAAACATCTGAATATTAAATATGACAGACAGTGCAACGACATCAGACACTGTGTCACCCGATACCCGTGTTGGCCGGGTTGGCGTGTATGTGGAGAGCAGTGCTCCGGGGTTTAAGAGCTGAGCTGACAGGACTATTAAATAAACCCCTGCAACTGTAGCTGGCCTGAGGAAAATCAAACCTAATTCAACACTGATGGAGCCACTGCAGCTGCTCTAATTGCTGATGATTTCTGGAGCAGCTTAAAGGATCATCTTCAGATTTATGTGTAGGTTTTTTCCATCTTGCATTCCCCCTTGACCCACTCTCTCCACCTCTTCTCAGCAAGTTTCATAAATACTTAGAGTTGTGCAAGAGGCACATCTGTCCTTAAAAAGGTGAATATAACAAATGAGAAATATTTCAGCATAAATAAATGTATTTTTCTAAGATCAGAAATGGAGAAGAGTGTAATTCAAATGGATTAGTGATTATATATCATTTGTTACTTGTACAACGTTCTTGAATACTAGTTTCTACCCAGTCAGAGGAGAGTAAGCTCCCTTTTGCAAAAGCAAATCAGGGAAGTACAACAGCAAAACTACAAAAAACATCAACAGTAAACCCAATTGGGAAGGTTATGTCCTTAATGAACATGACACGATCATTGCTGATTGGCTACAGTGCGTGTCAGTCTGGAGAGTTGAAGGATGTTTAAAGTAAAAGGAAATCTGAGCCAAAATTAATCTACCTATGCTCTTATTTGTTATTATTATTATTATTATTATTATTATTATTATTATTATTATTATTATTATGATAGGTTTTGATTTTAAAAAATTATTTATATGTTTACATATTCAGATTTTTTTAAACACAATTTCATATTTCTAGATAGTTTTATTGTATATACAGTGGTGCTTGAAAGTTTGTGAACCCTTTAGAATTTTCTATATTTCTGCATAAATATGGCTTAAAACATCATCAGATTTTCACACAAGTCCTAAAAGTAGATAAAGAGAACCCAGTTAAACAAATGAGACAACAATATTATACTTGGTCATTTATTTATTGAGGAAAATGATCCAATATTACATATCTGTGAGTGGCGAAAGTATGTGAACCTCTAGGATTAGCAGTTCATTTGAAGGTGAAATTAGAGTCAGGTGTTTTCAATCAATGGGATGACAATCAGGTGTGAGTGGGCACCCTGTTTTATTTAAAGAACAGGGATCTATCAAAGTCTGATCTTCACAACACATGTTTGTGGAAGTGTATCATGGCACGAACAAAGGAGATTTCTGAGGACCTCAGAAAAAGCGTTGTTGATGCTCATCAGGCTGGAAAAGGTTACAAAACCGTCTCTCAAGAGTTTGGACTCCACCAATCCACAGTCAGACAGATTGTATACAAATGGAGGAAATTCAAGATCATTGTTATCCTCCCCAGGAGTGGTCAGCCAACAAAGATCACTCCAAGAGCAAGGCGTGTAATAGTTGGCAAGGTCACAAAGGACCCCAGGGTAACTTCTAAGCAACTGAAGGCCTCTCTCACATTGGCTAATGTCAATGTTCATGAGTCCACCATCAGGAGAATACTGAACAACAATGGTGTGCATGGCAGGGCTGCAAGGAGAAAACCACTGCTTTCCAAAAAGAACATTGCTGTTCATCTGCAGTTTGCTAAAGATCATGTGGACAAGCCAGAAGGCAATTGGAAAAATGTTTTGTGGACGGATGAGACCAAAATAGAACTTTTTGGTTTAAATGAGCAGCGTTATGTTTGGAGAAAGGAAAACACTGCATTCCAGCATAAGAACCTTATCCCATCTATGAAACATGGTGGTGGTAGTATCATGGTTTGGGCCTGTTTTGCTGCATCTGGGCCAGGAAGACTTGCCATCATTGATGGAACAATGAATTCTGAATTATACCAGTGAATTCTAAAGGAAAATGTCAGGACATCTGTCCATGAACTGAATCTCAAGAGAAGGTGGGTCATGCAGCAAGACAACGACCCTAAGCACACACGTTGTTCTACCAAAGAATGGTCAAAGAAGAATAAAGTTAATGTTTTGAAATGGCCAAGTCAAAGTCCTGACCTTAATCCATTCAAAATGTTGTGGAAGGACCTGAAGCGAGCAGTTCATGTGAGGAAACCCACCAACATCCCAGAGTTGAAACTGTTCTGTACGGAGGAATGGGCTAAAATTCCTCCAAGCCGGTCTGCAGGACTGATCAACAGTTACCGGAAATGTTTAGTTGCAGTTATTGCTGAACAAGGGGGTCACACCAGATACTGAAAGCAAAGGTTCACATACTTTTGCCACTCACAGATATGTAATACTGGATCATTTTCATCAATAAATAAATGACCAAGTATAATATTTTTGTCTCATTTGTTTAACTGGGTTCTCTTTATCTACTTTTAGGATTTGTGTGAAAATCTGATAATGTTTTAGGTCATATTTATGCAGAAATATAGAAAATTCTAAAGGGTTCACAAACTTTCAAGCACCACTGTATATCCAGCCAAATTTTAGTTTATTAATGTACCTATGTACACAAGTCTGAGCCGTACCTTTGTTACATTTGCATGCTGCTTTTGAAGTTTGAAATTTATTATTATTATTATTATTATTATTATTATTATTAATTTGCACTAGCAGCAGTAATGCAAATTGTTACTCTCACTCAGGATCTTTATTATTATTATTATTATTATTATTATTATTATTATCCTAACGTTTTTTTAGGATGCTATTTCTCCCTCAGTTTTCAACCAATCATCACCAAATTTCACATGAAGAATACCTCTGAGCTGAATTAAGTTGCTATGACTTTTGGTGCTGATCTGGATCAACAAACCGGAATGATCCATGAAAAACAGGCTTTTTTTCCTCATGAAGCATCATTCTCTATCTCTTAAGGTTCTGGATCTGTAGGGTGCGGTGACCAGACTTCCAGGTTTGTAAGAGCTAGCGCAAATCACTGTGACTTTAGTCACAGTCTCTATCTTATTATTATTATTATTATTATTATTATTATTATTATTATTAACCAAGGGTATTCACATGGTGTTACTTTCTATTCCGTCACCTCTGCATGGCATTAATATGAATATGCAAACAGTGAAAGTCTGGCTAAAGGAAACCATGTTATTACTTACGCCTCGCCCTAATCACATAAATAATCTCGCAATAAATCTAGGCTAACTAGATACCAGACTGAAAAATTGTATTCCTTTTTCCTTGTAAAAGTCAGTGTCCAATCAGCAACAAGCGTGTGGCCATCAATAAGGACCTATCTTTTCCATTTTGAGTTAAAGGGGACATGCCATACACTTTTCAGCTATTTTATATTATTTCCCAAGATTGTTCTGTAAAATTTTAATTTTTTAAATTGAAAAAAAAAAAAGCATCTTTGGTCTTTTTTCTCATTCCGCTTTAGCATGGCATGAAAAACCTATAGGATAAGATGGCCTGATTTTGTGGCTGTGCTTTTAATTATTAAACATATAAATAGCTTCACTCTGATTGGCTAACATGTTTAAACGGGAACTCTGTCATCACACCCATGGAACTGTTTTGCTACAGTCTACACATTGCTGTTTTTATAATGGCATCCAGATTCTTGTGTACATATGACACAAATATTCATATACATACCCACAGTACTGTGCAAAAGTCTTAGGCACATGTAAAGAAATGCTGTAGACTAAAAATGGCTTAAAAATAATGAAATGAAATGTTTCAACATTAAAAAAAATACTATAAACAGTTAGCAGTAAGCCATAATAAATGAAACAAAGTCAATATTTGGTGTGAGATGACCCTTTGCTTTAAAAAACACAGCAGTCTCAGGTACAGTGAGTGCAGTTTTATGCGGAAATGAGCTGTAGGTTTTACTGAGCATCTTACAGAACCAGCCACAGTTCTTCTGGACACTTTGACTGTCACACTCGCTTCTTAACTTTGCAGCAAAACCCAGTAGCCTTCATTATGTTTTTTTTTTAATCTGGAAAGTGGTTTCTTATGTAATATGCTGCTTAGATGCAAGCATTTTTTTTTTCTGTAACATTTAATTTTGTGCCGGAAAACGAATGTTTGGACTCTAAAATGTTTTTGTACTGACTCAATAATGTAGACGTCATACAATAGAAATCTATAACAAAGTTTGTATGAAAAAAATAGGGGGCCTAAGACTTTTGCACAGTCCTGTATATGAACATATACAGTATATTTACCTAACTTGTGTGCCCTATCCATTTGAATAAGCTACCTTACCAAGCTAACACAAACTCACAACAGCTAACTACCTGAAGTGGTGTAAAAGAACCCTTGGTAACATTAGTGCTTACGAGAGCTCACTTCAGTGCATGGTGATGGAAAAAAATGATCAAAATCACACTACAGGGAGCTGCTTTTTACTCCAATACTATGGTCAATTCAGGTAATGTAGCCTAGCAAACTATGTATGTCAAACTACATGTTTTACCTAAATTTAGTGTCATGGAATGCATGTTAACATTAGTTGACCAACTACTGCTACCTCATGACTTTGACTGGTCATGCAAGGAAACTAAGGTTCCGTCCAAAAGGATCCCATACAGCGTTTAATGTTTGATTGTTTTTGGAAATCTGATCGCTATGGGTGGTCATATGTTAATGAGGGGTTGTCCAAAAAAGTCAAAGTCCCTCTCATGCCAGAATCTGGTCTTCCCAGGCGGTCTCCTGTCCTAGTACTAACCAGCTCTTTAAGGTGTATGGGTGCGGCGCAGATCTCCATTTTGATAGCCCTCAGCCTCCCGCCCACACAGCTAGGGTTACAGAGGGGGCTAGTTCTCTGGTAACCGCAAAAGTCTGACATCCCCACTCACATCTATATTGCAGCGTGCCTTGCCAGACGGTAGTAGATACCATTTTTATGATGGTCTTTGGTATGATCCGACCGTGACTAGAACTCCTGATCGAGAGGCAGACATGCTAACCATTAGGCCAACTCCCGGTAATGAAGGGTGGTGGTACCATATAATGAGAGGAGGTTCTACATAAGAAGCATGCACTTTTGTAACTGGCCTGGGGTGGGTGTCCCAAAAGCATCATAGCACAAAGATCATCATTAAATGGTACAGCAAGCAGCACAATGAACACTCTCTCTCCTAGTTAAGATGCTCTTAGCATTAAGAGGTTTTTGGGAAACCCGTCCCTGTTCTCTCCACCTATTTTCTTTCTATGGCCATTAAAGACTGGGAAAGTAGCAATCCACTTTGAAAGGCTCAGGCTACATCCACACGACAATGGCAACGAGATTTTTTTTTTAAATATCGCGTCCACATGGGCAACGGATCAGTAAAATATCAGGTTCATATGGCAACGCAACGCTTGCTGAAAACGATGCAATACACATGACACACCTCTACGTGCGCTGTAAGACGGTCCCATCGGAGACACCAGAACAATAGAAGAAGTAGACGCATGCGCATAAACCCCTTCTTCTGTACCATTAGCCACATAAAGTTTTGATTATTAATCAGTAGCGTAAAACGAAAGACGCAGAAAGAGGAATGAATGGGGGTAGATGGAAGCCGGTACGCCAACATTCTGATATCCTCCAGAATTCTTTAATGGTCCGGAATAAATTGAATGCTACACGTTGATGGATTACTTTGTTCTTCTACGCCCTTTTTGAGGAATGTATTGTCGGACTTAAACCAACATCTGAAGAGGTGAGATCGCTCCTTTTTTTTCCCTATTTTTGCTGGCGGGATTGTTTTTGTTTTTGGAAAGCAGTGAAAATATTTTGTAAGCGCGTTTCATGAACCAAGTTATAGGATTTGTTGACAACTCGCATCGAGTTCGTTACACTTCTACCCGGCGTGAAGCACTGACAGTCATGTGGTTGTGACGTCATCGTAAACAAGTCCGTTCTACTCATCCAGACGACTTCGCAACGGCGCCGTTGCCAGATTTTTCCACTCTGGAACCCGTTCTCAAAAGATTTCGTTTTGGGGCACCCAAAACGCCAGTGCCGTGTGGACGCCAGGCCGAAACGATAAACAATTTCATCAGATTCACCTGAATCCGTTGCCGTGTGGACAGGGCCTCAGTGCGTCCCCAAGTCACATCGACATATCTTATTTCAAAGCAACAAGAAAAAAAACAGTTTTCCACGGCATGTCCCCTTTAATACTGATGTGTTGATTTTTGGTTTTGATGTTGCGTTTTCTGATTTGCTGTTTGGTTTTTGATTTGTTTATGTTTTTTTGCACTTACCGGTCCAACCTATACAGGCTGTGGGTTAGGACACATACACACTTGCCTGATGCCAAGCCATTGACATTAGTGATGTTTATGTGTTGAAATGTAACTTATTAATTGCAGAATGATTAAACAAACCGTGTAGTGTACATAAACTAGTACACAGTACTTTGAAACAAAAGTTCCACATATTTTCTGAGATAGTTTCTTTAGATAGACTTTCTCATGTAGCAAATATGGAGCGTAGAATTAGTATGTGAAAATCTGAATTCATCCAATCTAAATCAGTCCAAAAGATGATTTTCACTTATTTCAAAACTTTTGTCCTTTCTTTCTGAATTCTGACACACACCAATTTATAGTTTGGTATTTATACACATGATCTCTGTCGTGTCACACATTCTGACATCTTGGTTCTCTTCTCTCCCTCTCTCTCTCATTCTGCACCTGTGTGTCTCTGTTTGCTCACCATATTGATTTCCCGTCTCTATTGTCACGCATCCTAGCCTCTTTCCTAATCTGCCTTTCCCATTAACGCATGCTAATGAGCGCTGACTTTTATCAGCCGGACTCAGGCTTAAACAGATGCTTGTCGGTAGTCGACATGGTGCGGCTGTGTGCTGAGCGAATCTTTATCATTCATGAGCCTCTCAGATTTGCAGAAGCTTGCAAAGCTGGCTTTCACCCTGATGTGAGGTCAGATGGAAAACTTCATCTCAGAGGTGGCTGCTGATACTAATTTTTCATCGTGTGTGTGTGTGTGTGTGTGTGTGTGTGTGTGAAAGCTCCATTTAACCTGCTCGTTCCATGTGTAAGCCATGAATTTTAGGAATCTACAGTAGATGGAAAAAAAAGTATATGGGGGAAGACACGGCCTAATGGTTAGAGAAGCAGCTTTGGGACCAAAAGGTCGCTGATTCGATTCCCTGGACCAGCAGGAATGGCTGAAGTGTCCTTGAGCAAGGCAACTGCTCCCCAAGCTGCTCTGGATATGTTGTATGTCGCTCTGGATAAGATCGTCTGCTAAATGCCATTAATGTAATGTAATGTAATGCATATGAACATTATTCATTTGTACTGCAGAGGATTTTCCAAAACTCATACACAAAATAAAGATTTCATATAAATGTAAAATGTCAAGTGTACAACAAGGGCAATCAATTAGTGCGAAGTGCAGGGATGCTTGGCATTGTGTTTGGAAGAATGTTACATTCTGAAAGTAAGAGCAATTCAACATTATCAGAAAAATGAAACTAGACATTAATTCGATGCTCGGTAATTATTAAATGCCTGCCAAATTTGATCCACAAGGAAAGAATGAGCAGTTAAACTCGTCAAATGACTTTAAAGGATAAGGATTAGGAGTTGAATTGAAGCTGGCACTGTTTAAACTTGTTATAAATGCCAGAAATGCATACTTTATTTTATTTATTTTACATTTTCTATTAGACTGTGAGTTGGCCTAGTGGTTAGCGTATCCGCCTCTTGACCAGGAGATTGTGAGTTCTACTTGTGCTTGGGTCATACCAAAGACCATCATAAAAATGGTACCTACCACTGTCTGGCAAGGCACGCTGCAATACAGATGCAAGTGGGGAGTTAAACTCAAACTCTCGTGATTACCAGAGGACTAGCCCCCCCACTGTAACCCTAGCTATGTAACAGGCGAGAGGCTGAGGGCTACACAAACGGAGATTGGCGCTGCCATGTGGCGCAGGAAGGGCTTTCAACATTTTCTATATGCCTTAATGCTGCACATAATCTAAACTCGAACCATTTCAACTATTCATTTTTTTAAATGTCCACTATTTATTGATTTAACTCATTTTATTCTACTTTTGTTCATTACAATGCCTGGGTTAATGTTGTTAATGTTAACGAGCTCCATTTAACCTGCTCATTCCATGTGTAAGCCATGAATTTTAGGAATCTACAGTAAATGGAAAAAAAAGTATATGGGGGAAGACATGGCCTAATGGTTAGAGAAGCAGCTTTGGGACCAAAAGTTCACTAGTTCGATTCCCTGGACCAGCAGGAATGGCTGAAGTGCCCTTGAGTAAGGCAACTAACCCCCAAGCTGCTCTGGGTATGTTGTATGTCGCTCTGGATAAGATCGTCTGCTAAATGCCATTAATGTAAGGTATATGAACATTATTCATTTGTACTGCAGAGGATTTTCCAAAACTCATACACAAAATAAAGATTTCATATAAATGTATAATGTGAAGTCTACAACAAGGGCAATCAATTAGTGCAAAGTGCAGGGATGCTTGGCATTATGTTTGGAAGAATTTTGCATTCTGAAAGTAAGAGCAATACAACATTATCAGAAAAATGAAACTAGACATTAATTTGATGCTCGGTAATTATTAAATGCCTGCCAAATTTGATCCACAAGGAAAGAATGAGCAGTTAAACTCGTCAAATGACTTTAAAGGATAAGGATTAGGAGTTGAATTGAAGCTGGCACTGTTTAAACTTGTTATAAATGCCAGAAATGCATACTTTATTTTATTTATTTTACATTTTCTATTAGACTGTGAGTTGGCCTAGTGGTTAGCGTATCCGCCTCTTGACCAGGAGATTGTGAGTTCTACTTGTGCTTGGGTCATACCAAAGACCATCATAAAAATGGTACCTACCACTGTCTGGCAAGGCACGCTGCAATACAGGTGCGAGTGGGGAGTTAAACTCAAACTCTTGTGGTTACCAGAGAACTAGCCCCCCCTCGGTAACCCTAGCTATGTGAGAGGCTGAGGGCTACACAAACGGAGATTGGCGCTGCCATGTGGCGCAGGAAGGGCTTTCAGCATTTTCTATATGCCTTAAAGTGCTGATGACACGTTTTTGACATCTTTGGCGATGTTTTATAACATAAAAAGTAATTCCCGATGATCCATATATTAATTCACGAAGGCGCCTATTTTACAAGTTATGATAAAAAACGCTGCTATTTGGGCAAATTTGACGGGGCTGCAGCACCCAGGAGACGAATGAGGAGGAGGAGCTATATGATGTCAGCAAAAGAACCCTCCTCCTAACTTACCAGTTTGTTGTTGATGCGACAGGTGTTCAGTTTGTCATTATTAGTATTATTATTATACATTATATATATATATATATATATATATATATATATATATATATATATATATATATATATTAGTTATTATGCCTTCGCGTTGTGTTGCCGGCTTTTGCTCCAAAACCTACAAGGATGGGGTAAGTTTATTCAAGTTTCCCAGAGATCCCGAGCTGCATGCGAAGTGGGTGAAGCAAGTCAGGCGCACTTGTGACAAGTGGGAGCCCTCACCAACATCTGTCCTGTGCTCTGAACACTTCGATTTGGATTGTTTTGACACCCTTCCCAGCTTAAAAGAATCTCTTGGGTGTTCAGTTCAGCACAAACGTGTGTTACTACCATCAGCAGTGCCTACACAGTGTTGCCAGATTGGGAGGTTTCCTGCCCAGTTGAGCAGTTTCAAGTGCATTTTGGTGGGTTTTGAACATATTTTGGGCTGGAAAACTTCAGCAGTATCAGATACTGCTGAAGTTTTCCAGCCCAAAATATGTTCAAAACCCACCAAAATGCACTTGAAACCGCCCAACTGGGCGGGATTCCTCCCAATCTGGCAACACTGCCAGTATTCCGGAGGGGGTCTACTAGTAGCTATGCCAGATCCAAAGACAGTCCTCCTGTCAGAACATGTGTTGTGAAACGGCATAAGATAAAGGTACGTAGAGCTATAGATTCTACATGATAATCATAAATGTAATCATAAAGTCGGCGTGATATCAGTCATGTATTTGCTTGTGAAAGCTTGCGGCTTTCATGTAACTGCCGCCTAGCAACGAGAGGCAAAGGGTAAAGAGGGTAGGCTATCATAGATTCTATTCAGAAGAGATCAACACAATTCTAGACTCCCAGAAGAGGAAGAGCTAGCACTAGAGAGTTCACCGGCGTTTTCATGCGCCATTTCCATTGAGTAGAACCAGAGAAGAACAGCCAGTGAACCGCAGCGTGTTCTCCCGCTGACGTCACAACATGGCCGCGAGCCACGGACCCAGTTTTCTTGCGATGTGCAATTAAAAGTTGGATATTTGCGTAACAACAGCTTCTTTTCACGTAATTATAACAGAAATCTAACATGTTTGCCATGTTGTATAGTTTATTTAAAAAATTGCATAGAGTCATGTTCGTGTCATCAGCCCTTTAATGCTGAACATAATCTAAACTCGAACCATTTCAACTATTCATTTTTTAAAATGTCCACTATTTACTGATTTAACTCATTTTATTCTACTTTTGTTCAAGTCACAGTTGCTACGAGCCCCAATACACAATCCTCCTCAGTCTTCTTTTCCTACAAGTTATGACATGGAAAACCCCCAAAGCTGTAATTCATGAATAGTCCACTCAACATGCAATCAGGTCTCTGTTTGACCACAAAACAATAAAGGTTTCCTGAATCAACATATCAAAAACTTCAAATCAGTATTACTGTCCCCTGCTGCCGATTTTCTGAATCGAGCCGAAAAGTTCGTCTACTCCGCCGGCGCTGCCACGATTGAAAATCATGTGATTGCATTCCTGCGTGCTGATTGGCCAAAGTTCGAAATGGTTTTCATGAGCTTTACACGGCATGCTGTTTTACCTATCAGTATCCCCCAATCAGCGCCATAATCAGTGTCATAACTTGCAGGAAAAGAAGACCGAGGAGGATAGTGTATTGTGACATGGAGTGACTGTGGTTAATGTCATCAATTATTAACAATTTCTCCAAAAATTAATCTTATTTAATCAAAGAAACTGCTTTTGATTTATTTTCCCCCTATTCCTCTAACAGTATTGCAAAAATGTTTGGGTTGTTGAAAGTGCTAAATACAGTGAGGGGAAATAATTTCATTCATCCATTTTCTATACTGCTTATCCATTGCAGATTGTAGGTGCACTGGAACCAATTCCATATGACATTGGTGAGAGACGGGGTTCACCCTGGACAGGTCGTCATGCTATCACAGGGCTGTTAGAGAGACAGACAGCCAATCACACTTAGGGCAATTTAGGCCCTGTCCACACAGCAACGGATTCAGGTGACTCCGATACAATTGCTTATCGTTTAGGCCTGGCGTCCACACGGCACCGGCGTTTTGGGTGCCCAAAACGCAATCTTTTTGAGAACGGGTTCCAGAGTGGAAAGATCTGGCAACGTTGCCGTTGCGAAATCGTCTGGATGAGTAGAACGGATTTGTTTACGATGACGTCACAACCACATGACTGTGAGTGCTTCACGCCGGGTAGAAGTGTAACGAACTCGATGCGAGTTGTCAACAAATCCTATAACTTGGTTCATGAAACGCGCTTACAAAATATTTTCACTGTGAATATTTATTGTGTAATGGTGCAAAGTGAGAGAGAGAGAGAGAATAGCCCTTAGGGCAGAGTCAATCCCGCCAGCAAAAATAGGGAAAAAAAGGAGCGATCTCACCTCTTCAGATGTTGGTTTAAGTCCTACAATACATTCCTCAAAAAGGGCGTAGAACAACAAATTAATCCATCAACGTGTAGCATTCAATTTATTCCGGACCATTAAAGACGCCGCCTTCCGCGTAGAATCATACGTCATCCTCGCCGCCATACTGGATAGGTCAAAGTGGAGAATAGAGATGCCTCATTCATGTGCTGCGTTTAACTGTACCAACAGGTTTACCGTCCAAACGAGATCACATGGGATTACCTTTCACAGGTGAGACTGGAAAAATACTTTTCATTGTATTTGGTCATTATAATGTAATTTTACGAACAGATTTTCCTGACTTTGTGGCTAATATGAAGTCTCGCGCATAATAGTTTATGCGCATGTGTCCTTACTTCTTCTATTGTTCTGGTGTCTCCGAAGGGACCGTCTTACAGCGCCCCTAGAGGTGTGGCATGTGTATTGCATCATTTTCAGCAAGCGTTGCATTGCCATATGGACCTGATATTTTACTGATCGTTGCCCATTTGGACGCGATATATTTTTAAATAACATCTCGTTGCCGTTGTCGTGTGGATGTAGCCTTAGAGTAGTCAGTTGAACTAATCCATATGTCTTTGGAGTGTGGGAGGAAACTGGAGCATCTGGAGGAAACCCAAACAGGCACAGGGAGAACATGCAAACTGCGCAGAAAGGCTCTGGTCAAATGGCAGGTTTGAACCCAGAACCTTCTTGCTGTGAGGCAAAATAGTATGTGTTCACCAAAGATCTCATACATGCAAACCTTCTTTCTCCTAACACGAGGAGCTGAATTATTGCAAAAAAGTTCTGTTTTTGTTTAGTCTTTTGTTCTAATAACGTTCTGAATAATGTTCTGATTTGTCTAAGTCAGACCTGGGCATTTTCCGGCCCGTGGGCCGCATCCGGCCCTTTGGTTCATTCTGACCGGCCCGCGTAAGGTTAATTAGAAATTACAAAATAAACGTATTTTCTAATTTTACCTCATGCATGGACTGAATATGCATTGCTTTTATTTTGAAGTTGTGTTCAACAAAAATGCAATGCGTGCGACATGAACATGACATGAAATCCCACGAAACCTAATCCCGCGATAACTACTTCCGTAATTTGTCCAGACCAACCACAAACTTGTACATCATCCTTCAAACGGTCCAGCCAATCACATAGTGTGACGTCACCAGCAGGCGCCGGAGCCCGAGCCGATCTGTAGATCTGATACCTACACCGAATGGACTGATGATCATCTGTCAGCTGTGCTTCACATCTCCACCTCAGACATTCAACCTGACTCTGATGCACTCATTAAAGACCAACAGAGACTAGATTTCTCTCACTGAACAAATAAAAAATACCAAATGAAGTGATTAGACTACAAATGTGGGCATCATTATTATAATCTGATGTATCTTGTTTGATATTTGGAGTAGAAAGACAATATTGTGATGTCTTTATTGTGTTTTGGGGTGAATGTGACTGAAAAAAAAATGGTACAAACGTTCACATTTTGTTAACCATTGTTTTGGGAAATTTGATTGAATAAATGACATTTTTTGTAAGGCAACCTCGTTTTTTCCATACTCTTACCAGTCTTAGCAGCTTGTAAAAACAATATTTATTGCTTTATATAAAGAAATACAATTAATATGCAGAATTTAGTTCAGCCTTATGGTCCGGCCCTCCACAAAATTTCCTGTTTCTCATGTGGCCCTATGGAAAAAATAATTGCCCACCCCTGGTCTAAGTGCTCATGTGCAGATTATTGACACACATCTCTGTGCTTTTTTTTTTAGCAAGCGTTTTATGTGAAGATGATTGAGATGCAGCTCATTGTTTATTGTCCTCTTTTTCAGATCATTCTGAAACTCTTTTCAAGTGAATGCTTACCTTCTTGGTGCACTTGTCGGTCCGACATGTTTAATGTCTTTGCTACGGCTCTGGAGTGTCTTCCGTTCAAGTATTGTTTTATAATGTTGTCCTTGAGAACTTTAGGAAGCTCCATGACTGCTACTTTGTGGAACTGCATGATATCTTCCCAGCCAATGACAACATCTTTTATAATGACACCTGGTGCAATTTGCCCAAGAACATTTTTTTCCCAGCCATTATATCCAGAACTTGATTTATTTTTTATGTAACATTTCACCTACCGGTTTCATTTTGTAAACATATCTTTGTTTAGGCTTATGAAGACATATGAAGTCAAAGCACATTATGTGTAATTATGAAGTAGAGATACAGTATACGCTGGAAGTATATTAAATAACAAACTCAAAAGGGTCTGAATTCTTATTTCCCCTCACTGTAAATAAAAAGTATTTTTAGTAGTGATATTATCATCAGTTCAGTGAAATAAACAGCAATGCCATTGTTTTTTAGCTTTTGAGGGTGAAATCAGAATTTCCGAAATAGAACTAAAATATAACAAAATGGGCGGCACGGTGGTGTCGTGGTTAGCGCTGTTGCCTCACAGCAAGAAGGTCCGGGTTCGAGCCCCGTGGCCGGCGAGGGCCTTTCTGTGTGGAGTTTGCATGTTCTCCTTGTGTCCGCGTGGGTTTCCTCCGGGTGCTCCGGTTTCCCCCACAGTCCAAAGACATGCAGGTTAGGTTAACTGGTGACTCTAAATTGACCGTAGGTGTGAATGTGAGTGTGAATGGTTGTCTATTGCCCCTTTTCCACCAAAGCAGTTCCAGGGCTGGTTCGGGGCCAGTGCTTAGTTTGGAACCGGGTTTTCTGTTTCCACTGACAAAGAACTGGCTCTGGGGCCAGAAAAAACGGTTCCAGGCTAGCACCAACTCTCTGCTGGGCCAGAGGAAAGAACCGCTTACGTCAGCGGGGGGGGCAGAGTTGTTAAGACCAACAACAATAACAAGATCGCGAAAGGTCGCCATTTTTAAGCGACGAGAAGCAGCAGCTGTACAAACGCGAAGTCAGCCATTATTATTATTATTGTTGTTGTTGCTGCTGCTGCTTCTTCCGTGTTGTTTTTGCTTTGATATTCGCGCCAAGGTTTATGAAAACGGAGCGACGTAACTGACGTATACAGCGACGTAATGACGTATACAGCGACGCAATGACGTGGCACCGTGAGCTATGTAAAAGCAAACTGGTTCTCAGCTGGCTCACAAGTTGAACGAGTTGTGAACCAGCACCAGCACTGGCCCCGAACCAGCCCTGGAACTGATTTGGTGGAAAAGGGGTATATGTGTCAGCCCTGTAATGACCCTGGCAACTTGTCCAGGGTGTACCCCGCCTTTCACCCGTAGTCAGCTGGGATAGGCTCCAGCTTGCCTGCGACCCTGTACAGGATAAGCGGCTACAGATAATTGATGGATGGATGGATGGATGGATATGAGTGGAAACCTGAGTTTGAAAAAATAATTAATTGTATCACTGTTCCTTTGATAAAAATGAAAACGGGTCCCACAGACCAGAACACCATACAAGGGTTAATATATTCAGCCCATTTTGGCGACAGTTCTGTAATATGTCACCAGTAGGCGTGTTACAACTAAGTCGCAGGGGTATTGAACATGAACAAAGTGGATTATTTACCCTCATTATTTTTACACTAAAATATGTATGGAGGAGAAACTGAAAGTTGATAGACTGAACACACATTGTATAATCAAAGTACAAATTTAAATATAAGTTTTGTGTTTTTTCATTTGAACAAAAGCATGACAGTTTTTCTATTTATCGTGTTTATTATTCAGAGGAAACACAGTTCAGATTCAAATGCCAAAAGTTATACACACTCACCGGCCATTTTAATAGGAACATGTTTTTGATTCTAAGACTCCTGTTCTTGGCTGCAGGACTGGAACCCAGTGTGTTCTTCTGCTGCTGCATGTTGAGATGCTTTTCTGCTCACCACGGTTGTAAAGAGTTGCTATGAGTTACTATATCCTTCCTGGCAGCTCGAACCGATCTGGCCATTTTCCTCTGATGTCTCTTATCAACAAGGCGTTTGTTTCCACCCACAGAACTGTCGCTCACTCACTCGATGTTCTTTTGTTTTTTTGCACCATTCTGTGTAAACTCTAGAGACTGTTTGTTGTGTGTGAAAACCCCAGGAGATCAGCAGTTTCTGAAATACTCAAACCAGTCCATCTGGCTCAAACCAACACCCATGCCACAGTGAAAGAAAGTCACACTCAGATCGAAATTTTTTTTTCCATTCTGATGTGTGAACATTAACTGCAGCTCTTGATTTGTATCTGCATGATTTGATGCATCGTGCTGCTGTCAAGGGATCGGCTGATTAGGGAACTACGGTACTTTAAACAGCAGGTGGATGGGTGTTCCTAATAAAGTGGCCGGTGAGCATATAAAGTTGTACATAATTTTATAATTATTTCTATACATAGAACTTTTAAATTCTATATTACTGATATACAGTACCAGTCAAAAGTTTGGACACACTTAATCGTTACTATGACTGGTGCTGTATATTTTCACCCCCCACAAAAAAAAAAAAAACTCCAGCCGCCACTGATTATAATGTTGATATGGAACAATGATATAAGGTGGTTAACTGGATAACAAACCTGACGTTAAAGGATTAAAACAGAAACAATAGAAAACAATCCCCTCTTTGTTTAATGCGATAGGTTTGTGAGTTGATGTGAGAGTGTAACATGTAATTATTGACTCACAGTTGCATGAAGCCATCCTCTCTTATTCATCGCTAGAAATCGGTTGCTGAAAACTCCTCGGATTCCTATAACTCCTTGTGATATGGAAAACAGTTCCAGCAGACCTGCAGACCGTCACAAATGCATTTTATGTGAATGGTGAGTGATAAGTGATCTGAGAGAAACTTATAGTAGCATGGTACTGGATATAACCTTAACCAATGAATCAAAGTAGTGATGCAGTCCCATATGAAAAATCTATTTCTGAAGAAGGCAGCAGCCTTTCTAATGTACAGTCCATATGGAAAATAAATCAGTTCATCATAAAAGTGAGCAACTTTTCTCACTGTTTTGGTTCTGTAAAGCCAGAACTGACTGGTTTCATCAAGGGGTAGCAAATTCAAACGTTCAGAAGATTCTTAACCCTTCAGCTTTAATTCTATCACTGAGTTCGGTGTTTTGTTCAACAACCATTTGTCTTTGTCTTTCTTTTTCCTCAAATACTGTTTACCTTTGATCCAGCACATATTGGACCGCCGAACAGACTTAACACAATGGCATGTGCCCTGAACACAGAACCATTAACAGCAATTCAGTGCATGGCATTCTGGTTCTCGACCAAGTAACATTCTCATACGAGTCATTGCAGCTGTTCACATTGAGCATTTCCCAATAAACAAACAGACACAAGCAATGCCACATGAACAGAAGCACACTTTGGAATGGCCTAATAAGTTAATCACATGTGCAAAACAAGCCTGGGGATTTATTAGCTTTGAATACATAAGCAACACATTCTGATTTGCTCGTCAGTAACGAAGTGCAGTTTGATAGGAGAGAGAGAAAAAGAGAATAGAAGCTGATAAAAAAATGATGGTTTATAGCTGCTGTAACATAAGTGATCACGCTAACCAACTTGTTTTATGGACATTCCATAATAATAAATACAACTATAAATGGATAAAACAAAATAAAGAATTAGGAATTGTAATTGTTTACAAATTACTGTGGCATAAGAGGAATAAAAAAGTGTGCTCTAATTGTGGTAGTATTGGATCACAAACACTTAAAGATAGACTGCCTTTCAGATTTTTCAAGTGTAGGTCGTAAAAAGAATTTTCCCCGACACCCAATTATTTTTGTTTAGTGGACCGAAAGCTACTGAATTTGAATCACAGACTTCCAATTTTATTAGTTTTTTAAAAAATAGAACAATTAATGAATTTAAGGCCATGTGGCCCTAAATTCTCCGCTAGTTTTTCCTGCTTCACCATGACCCAATTCAAGATACTACATCATACATGACATGGTGGGCTTTCTCCGTTTACGCAAGTCATTGTGGGATACGCATTTGAAACAGGAGAGAAAAATGGAGGACGTGAGTGTGCGAATGAAACGTGAAAGACCAACTACAGTAATGGAAAGCGAGAAGAAAAGATGTTATGTTGCGAAGGAAAGGAAACGCAGGACCAAACTAATAAATATCGGCGGTCAGCGAGCACCTTGGTGTGATCAGCTGTTCGTTTAGCGACAGAATGATGGAACTGTCAGTGCACGGTCAAGGTAAACCTGTAGATGTCAGTAATACAGCACTGTGGAGGCCAGGTGCTGTAAAACTCAAAAGAAGAAGAAAAAGAAGAAGAAGAAGAAGGTAAACCTACGCATGCGCATACGGGCTTCCTCTGTCTGCTTGACTACATGAAGTGAGCGAGTTCATGCACATTATTTGCTTGGGAATCCCCTCAAATTAAATAACTTCCCAGCCACAGAATGGCCTGTTTTTGTTTTTTTTTGTTGTTGAGATATTACAGAAATAAACATATATCACAATGACCAAATTTCAGAGGGAACTAAATTTCACCAATTTTATGAAATCGAAAGGCCGTCTAGCTTTAAAACAAACTTATTTTGACTGCGTAAGCCTGTTCAGCTTATTCTGCATAACCGGTCCAGTAAAATATTGAGAAATGTATTGTACACTCTCAGAAAATAAAGTACATTATTGTACCTTTAGGGGTTCACCAGCTCGTCACTGTGGCAGGACGCTCTAAGGTACTTATTTGTACCCTCTATATACTGCTTGGGAACATATGTGTATTTTTTTGACCCTAAAAAGGTACACATAATTATCTTGAGGTCCAATAATGAGCCCTAGGGGGTACATTAGTGTAGACTGTACCTTGGGGGACAGAAATGGACTCCTACTGTAAACCTATTTCTAACAGTGTAGCTCTTTATCAATAACTGGGGCAGCTCTATAAAATTATATGATTTTATAGTATAAACTGATGTCACCACAAGTGAATCTGAAATAAAAATAATTTACATTACTCTATTTGGTATTGCTAATGATAAGAAAATTGTTATTATAAGGCCTGATTTTTAAATATCAAACACACCAGAAAGAGCAAACTGTATTTGCATTGTAAAAAAACAAAAAAAAAACAAAAAACATTTTTCTGAACAAATAATCTAATACCTGCACTGCTGCTGCAATTTCTTTCACTGACATCAGATTTTTTAAAAATGTGATAAACAGGTTCACAGATACAGTGAAAACTGTGATACTTTGTGTTTAATAACCAGTCCACAGATTTGTCATATGATTCCAGCTCATTAATGAGTTATGAAGCAATTGTAGATGGATGTTATAGTCTAATTAGGGCTGCATAAAGTAGGCAAAATTGCACACTATATAAATGATATTGCAGAGGTGACATGCTTTGCACCAATTTATACTCGGGACATTGTGGACATGTCCTCGGCTCTTTTTAAGAAATGCAAGATTTGTCTACAACTCTGTTAAAAGTTTCATTTGTTAAAAGTCTATTTGCAGTTTATCAGTATATGAGCATGTTACATACTGATGACTCCCCCCCCTCCCCCAGCACAATTTTCAAAACCTACATTCATGCCTTGGTTATTAATTGTTACTCTTTTTTTTAATATGATTCATTTTAATAATGCTACTATAGTCAATTCTATTATTAATATTTACAGTATTGCTTAATAAACATGTAGGTAAACTATTATTACAGCTTGTGAAGCCAGCATGTTATTACTGGTTAAAGAGCTCGTTTGAATAGGGTGTAATCTAGGGAAGCCATGGCCTAATGGTTAGAGAAGCAGCTTTGGGACCAAAAGGTCATCAGGTCGATTCCCTGGACCAGCAGGAATGGCTGAAGTGCCACAGGAAATTCCCCAGTGTTGAATTAACACTTTTAGAATTAATTCGTGTCCAATTGGACATATATAAACATAGTTGGGTGTTAATTCAACACCAAAAGGTTGTTGGGTTGATTCCCTGGACCAGCAGGAATAGCTGAAGTGTCACAGCAAATTCCCCAGTGTTGAATTAACACTTTTAGAATTCACTCGTGTCCAATTGGACATATATAAACATAGTAGGGTGTTAAATCAACACCAAAAGGTTGTTGGATTAATTCCCTGGATCAGTAGGAATAGCTGAAGTGTCACAGCAAATTCCCCAGTGTTGAATTAACATTTTTAGAATTAATTGTGTCCAATTGGACATATATAAACATAGTAGGGTGTTAAATCAACACTCTGGGTGTTAATTCAACACCAAAAGGTTGTTGGGTTGATTCCCTGGACCAGCAGGAATAGCTGAAGTGTCACAGCAAATTCCCCAGTGTTGAATTAACACTTTTAGAATTCACTCGTGTCCAATTGGACATATGTAAACATAGTAGGGTGTTAAATCAACACTCTGGGTGTTAATTCAACACCAAAAGGTTGTTGGGTTAATTCCCTGGATCAGCAGGAATGGCTGAAGTGCCACAGCAAATTCCCCAGTGTTGAATTAACACTTTTAGAGTTCATTTGTGTCAAATTGGACACACACACACACACACACACACACATATAAACACAGTAGGGTGTTAATTCAACACTGGGGATTTTGCTGTGTGCCCTTGAGCAACGCACCTAACCCCTAACTGATCCGGGTATGTTGTATGTCGTTCTGGATAAGAGCGTCTGCTAAATGCCTCTACTGTAATGTAACATAAAGCCTAATTTAGCATGCTCACAGAATACTAAAAAACAGAAATGCATTTTGTCGAATCATGCATTTAAAAAATAAACATTCTGTCACATTCTCCTTGCACTTCAAGTACTCCTACAATCATAATTACTGAAGCATGATATAGTAGCTCCTGCCCAGGCTGAGTTTTCCAAACCCGCGTAAATGCGCACACAATCAGGTCCTTACTGAGGTGACTGGGCTCGTGACTCCCGTTCACTCTGCCGCTGGGGTGGATCTGGAGATGGAAGCCGATGCCCACCCTGCAGTACAGAGTGCCAGTGCGGCGACCCGAGGCCACCAGGTGATCCTCCAACCACACCGCCGCGGTGCCAATCAGCTGAGATACAAGCGCGAGCCAGAGAGCAACATTCATTCTTCCTCAAAACAACTCTCCCTCTCTCTCTTTTCACTTCTCTCACTCTCACTCTCTCTGTACCAGTTAAGTCATGTCCTGCATTTTGTTCAGGTGGCTAATAGCCAGGAGCTGGAGCACTGTAGATCCGCGGGCAAGGAGATATTTATATCACCAGTGATCTCACGCGTGCTTGGGTCCTGAAGGACGCTCTCTCTCTCTCTCTCTCTCTCTGTGTCTTGCAAAAGTGCAAAACCAACTTTGAACGTAAAAAAAAATAATAATAAAACAACAGCCCAAAATAAAACACGCACCCGTCCTTCTCCAAATCGACCCCCTTTACGCACGTGTGCGCTTGTTTACGACGCACAGGGCGCGCGGGTGTGAATCCGAATCGAACCGCATGACACGCACGAGTCTCTCTCTCTCTCTCTCTCTCTCCTTTCTCTACGTCTAAGGATCATAAAGAGTGCATGAGAAAGTCTAAAATAGACACAGTGCGCGTTCGAATCTCTCTCCTACATACACCCTGACCGTCGCGCCTCATCGGACACGAGGAACAGACTGCTATTGAATGGATTGGATGTTGTGCTGTACGCGCAGGAATCTGTACTGTATGTGATGTCGCCACTTGGCTTGAATGCATTTCCCCCCCACTCTGTTAGACATGATAGCTATACAGTGGATATAAAAAGTGTACACAGCCCGTTAAAATAATAGGCTTTTCTGATATAAAAAAAAAAAATGAGACAATGATGAATAATTTCAAAACTTTTCCCACCTTTAATGTGACCTATAACCTGAACAATTCTACTGAAAAGCAAACAAATCTGTTTGCGGGGTAAAAACATAAAAAAAAAAGTGTGCAATAAGCTGGTTGCATAAGTGTGCACACCCTTAAGCTACTATTTGTTGAAGCACCTTTTGATTTAATTACAGCATTCGGTCTTTTTGGGTTCACACCTGCCATCAATTAAAATAACTCTGATTAACCCCAAATAAAGTTCAGACATTTACTCAGTTGCATCCTCCAGCAAAAGCCAGGGTTCACAGAGAGCTTACAAAGCATCGAAGGGATCTCACTTTTGAAAGGTATCAGTCAGGAGAAGGGTACAAAAATATTTCCACGGCATTAGATATACCATGGAGCACAGTGAAGACAGTCATCAAGAAGTGGAGAAAATATAGGACAACAGTGACGTTACCAAGAACTGGACGTCCCTCCAAAATTGATGAAAAGACTAGAAAAGCACTCGGAGAGCACAGACCTCTGCCAAGAATCTTTTAAAAAATTCCGGGAACAAGACGGTGATCCAGATCACCGCCAAAATTTAATGGATTGTTACTTGTGCCCAGTCACACCTCTGGAAAAAATTTCAGAGCAATCCGTTCATAACTTTTTCCGTAATGTTGCTAACAGACAAACCAACCAACCAACAAACCAACCAACGCTACCGAAAACGTAACCTCCTTGGCGGAGGTAACAAGATGAAAACTGGTCAGGGACGCTGCCAAGAGGCTTACAGAAACACTGAAGGAGCTGCAGGAATTTCTGGCAAGTATACTGGTTGTGTACTACATGTGACAACAATCTCCCATATTCTCCATATGTCTGGACTATGAGGTAGGGTCAACGAAAAACATCCAGGCCCAGCTAAATTTTGCAACAACAACAACAAAAAATACATCAACTATCCCAAAAGCATGTGGGAAAATGTGTTATGGTCTGTTGAAACCAAGGTTCTACTGAAAAGCAAACAAATCTGTTAGGGGGAAAAACATTAAAAAAAAATGTACAGTAAGCTGGTTGCATAAGTGTGCACACCCTTAAACTAATACTTTGTTGAAGCACCTTTTGATTTAATTACAGCATTCGGTCATTTTGGATTCACACCTGCCATCAAGTAAAATGACTCTGATTAACCCCAAATAAAGTTCAGACATTTACTCAGTTGCTCCTCCAGCAAAAGCCAGGGTTCACAGAGAGCTTACAAAACATTGACGAGATCTCATTGTTGAAAGGTATCAGTCAGGAGAAGGGTACAAAAAATTTCCACGGCATTAGATATACCATGGAGCACAGTGAAGACAGTTATCAAGAAGTGGAGAAAATATGGGACAACAGTGACGTTACTGAGAACTGGACGTCCCTCCAAAATTGATGAAAAGACAAGATGAAAACTGGTTAGGGAGGCTGCCAAGAGGTCTACAGCAACACTGAAGGAGCTGCAGGAATTTCTGGCAAGTATACTGGTTGTGTACTACATGTGACAACAATCTCCCGTATTCTCCATATGTCTGGACTATGAGGTAGGGTCAAAGAAAAACATCCAGACCCGGGTTAAATTTGCAACAAAAACAACAAAAAAAACATCAACTCTCCCAAAAGCATGTGGGAAAATGTGTTATGGTCTGATGAAACCAAGGTTGAACTTTTTGGCCACAATTCCAAAAGGTATGTTTGGCACAAAAAGAACACTGTGTATCACCAAAAGAACACCATACCCATGGTGAAGCATGGTGGTGGCAGCATCATGTTTTGGGGTTGTTTTTCTTCAGCTGGAACAGGGGCTTTAGTCAAGGTGGAGGGAATTATGAACAGTTTTAAATGCCAGTCATTTTTGGCCCAAAACCTTCAGGTGTCTACTAGAAAGATGAAGAGGAATTTCATAATCCCAATGACAATGACCCCAAAAAGTTTTAGAATGGCCCAGCCAGAGCCCAGACCTAAATCCAATTGAAAATCTGTGAGGTGACCTGAAGAAGGCTGCACACAAGAGATGCCCTCGCAATCTGACAGATTTGGAGCGCTTTTGCAAAGAAGAGTGGGCAAATATTACCAAGTCTAGATGTGGCAGGCTGATAGACTCCGACCCAAAAAGACTGAATGCTGTAATTAAATCAAAAGGTGCTTCAACAAAGTATTAGTTTAAGGGTGTGCACACTTATGCAACCAGCTTATTGTACGCTTTTTATTTTTTATGTTTTTTTCCCCCTGAACAGATTTGTTTGCTTTTCAATCGAATTGTACAGGTTATAGGTCAAAGGTGGGAAAAGTTTTGAAATGATTTATTGTGGTCTCATTTTTTTTCCTCAGAAAAACCTATCATTTTAACAGGGTGTGTACACTTTTTATATCCACTGTATGCCACACCAGAGTTTACCAGTCGTTGTAAATCTTGTTTGAAGAAGAAAAAGAACAACTTTATTTATCACACTTAAGCACAGTGAAATTCCTCTCAGCATTTAACCCATCTGAAGCAGTGAACAGTGAACAGTGGGCAGCTATACTACAGCGCCCAGGGAGCAGTTGGGGGTTAGGTGCCTTGCTCAAGGGCACTTCAGCCCAAAGCTGCCCCATGCTAAACTAACTGCATATCTTTGAACTGTGGAGGAAACCCACATAGACACAGGGAGAACATGCAAACTCCACACAGAAAGGTACAAACCCAGAACAGTCTTGCTGTGAGGCAAGTGCTAACCACTACACCACCATGCCGCCCTACAGTAAGAGCCATTTGTAAAGATAACAAAAGTGTCTAAAACTGGCCTTGTGCAATCCTGTATGGTATAAAGAATATAAATAAAGTTTCTATTCTGTAAAATATGGATGCTTGGATGGTGCTATATGCGGTGGTGTCATATGCATGGACAAGGAAGTTGAACCTGTTCCATTCATTCATTCATTCATTCATTCATTCATTCATTCATTCATCTCCAGTAATTACATTATCCTGGTCAGGGTTACAGTGTATCCAGATTCTGTCTTGGGAACACACCCTGGATGGGATGAAACCAAACACAGCACACCATGAAAACACACCACACACTCATTCATACCAATCCATAATCTACTGACAGGCATGTTCTTGGGAGGTGGGAGGAAACAGGAGAACCAAGACAAGATGAAAGCCACATGGGCAAGGAAACATGCAATACACAAACTCAGGATTGAACCATGGAACCCTGGAGCTGTGAGGCAGCAATTGTACCCACTGCGCCACTATGCTGCCCGTAACCTGCTTTAGTTCATCCATATTTCTGTCCAACATTCATATCACCACATACACAGCTGCTTCAGAACTTCATAGGAAAATTCTCATATTCTGAGATTTACAGTGTCTTGCAAAAGTATTCATCCCCCTTGGTGTTTATCCTGTTTTGTCACATTACAAGTTGGAATTAAAATGGATTTTTGGGGGGTTAGCACTGTTTTATTTACACAACATGCCTACAATTTCCATCCATCCATTCATCCATTATCTGTAGCTGCTTATCCTGTGCAGGGTCACAGGCAAGCTGGAGCTTATCCCAGCTGACAATGGGTGAGAGGTAGAGTACACCCTGGACAAGTCGCCAAATCATCACAGGGCTGACGCATAGAGACACAATCATTCACACTCACATTCACACCTACGGTCAATGTAGAGCCACCAATTAGTCTAACCTTCATGTCTTTGGACTGTGGGGGAAACCGGAGCACCCGGAGGAAACCCATGCAGACACGGGGAGAACATGCAAACTCCACACAGAAAGGCCCTTGTCAGCCACTGGGCTTGAACCCAGAACCTTCTTGCTGTGAGCTAACAATGCTAACCATTATACCACCGTGCCGCCCTGCCTACAACTTTAAAGGTGCAAATTGTTTTTTAATTGTGACACAAACAATAATTATGCTGAACCCCCCCCCCCCCCCCCCAGGAATCTGGAGTGTGCATAGGTGTTCACCCCCTTTCGTATGAAACCTTTCTGATGAATACTTTTGCAAAACACTGTATGTAGCCAGCCTTAAAATATGTACAGTTTCCCCCACAATATCACCTATTTAAAAAGTCCCACTGAGGACTATATTCTTAAACAGTGGCCTATGTTCACTGTGCTCTTTTAGCTCCAAATTGTATTGAGTGCAGCAACATTCTCACTAGAAGCTCTGATTATTTGAAAACCAGTACACATACTAGCTTTACCACTGAAAAATTGCACTGAGTAAAATCATCACTGTGCAATGAAATAATTAAAAAAAGGTTTATAAAATACAGAGAGACTTGGCAGTTAGCTGAAATGCAAATCAGTGGTTTACGAGAGTTATGTCTCCATCTGCGTACTTCTGCACTGCATTACTAATTTAAAAGTAGCATTCATAACGCCCACAGCATGACACACACCTACATAAACCCTTCAGACAACTGTCATTAACCGACATACACTTTAATAAGGATTATAACGGATTTATAACACCATCCCACATACAACATAGCATTTCATACAGCCAAGTGAACAAATCACACATACTGTAAATGTTGTTTTAATGTTTGGTAGGTGGGTGTATATAAAAAAGAACAATATGCACTTTTTATCTCTAATATATCTGGTTAAATCCTTATTTTGTTTTGCTTCATGATTTAAGGAACGCTATACTGTACATACTTTTATTATATGTTTTCTATTGTCTGTCAGGTGTGGTACAATGTATTTTACAGTACTTTGCTAAACCTGAGTTCTGTTTCAATGTGCTACGTGACTAAAATGTACCTGCTTACTTACTACTACAGTGGATATAAAAAGTGTACACAAGCCCGTTAAAATAATAGGCTTTTCTGATGTAAAAAAAAAGAGAAAGAGACAATGATAAATAATTTCAAAACTTTTCCCACCTTTAATGTGACCTATAACCTGTACAATTCAATTGAAAAACAAATCTGTTAGGGGGAAAAAACATTTAAAAAAAAGTGTGCAATAAGCTGGTTGCATAAGTGTGCACACCCTTAAACTAATACTTTGCTGAAGCACCTTTTGATTTAATTACAACATTCGGTCTTTTTGGGTTCACACCTGCTTTCAATTAAAATGACTCTGATTAACCCCAAATAAAATTCAGACATTTACTCAGTTGCATCCTCCAGCAAAAACCAGGGTTCACAGAGAGCTTACAAAGCATCGAAGGGATCTCATTGTTGAAAGGGATCAGTCAGGAGAAGGGTGCAAAAATATTTCCATGGCATTAGATATACCATGGAGCACAGTGAAGACTGTCATCAAGAAGTGGAGAAAATATGGGACAACAGTGACGTTACTGAGAACTGGACGTCTCTCCAAAATTGATGAAAAGACAAGATGAAAACTGGTCAGGGAGGCTGCCAAGAGGCCTACAGCAACACTGAAGGAGCTGCAGGAATTTCTGGCAAGTACTGGTTGTGTACTACATGTGACAACAATCTCCCGTATTTTCCATATGTCTGGGCTATGAGGTAGGGTCAAAGAACAACATCCAGGCCCCGCTAAATTTTAAACAAACAAACAAACAAACAAACAAACAAACAAACAAACAAACAAACAAACCTCTCCCAAAAGCATGTGGAAAATGTGTTATGGTCTGATGAAACCAAGGTTGAACTTTTTGGCCACAATTCCAAAAGGTAGCTTTGGTGCAGGCAGCACGGTGGTGTAGTGGTTAGCGCTGCCGCCTCACAGCAAGAAGGTCCTGGGTTCGAGCCCCAGGGCCGGCGAGGGCCTTTCTGTGCGGAGTTTGCATGTTCTCCCCGTGTCCGCGTGGGTTTCCTCTGGGTGCTCCGGTTTCCCCCACAGTTCAAAGACATGCAGGTTAGGTTAACTGGTGGCTCTAAATTGACCGTAGGTGTGAATGTGAGTGTGAATGGTTGTCTGTGTCTATGTGTCAGCCCTGTGATGACCTGGCGACTTGTCCAGGGTGTACCCCGCCTTTCGCCCATAGTCAGCTGGGATAGGCTCCAGCTTGCCTGCGACCCTGTAGAACAGGGGTGTCAAACCTGATCCATAAAGGGCCATGTGGCTGCAGGTTTTCATTCCAGCCATGCAGCAGCACCCTGATTTGGCTTATTCAATCAACTGACACACCCACCCTTTAATCAAGGGTGGGTGTGGCTGCAAGTATTTGACTGTGTGAAGACAGTTCAGTTGATTGAATGAGCCAAGTCAGGTGTGCTGCTGCATGGCTGGAATGAAAACCTGCAGCCACACGGCCCTTTATGGATCAGGTTTGACACCCCTGCTGTAGAAGGATAAAGCGGCTAGAGATAATGAGATGAGATGAGCTTTGGTGCAAAAACAACACTGCACATCACCAAAAGAACACCATACCCACGGTGAAGCATGGTGGTGGCAGCATTATGTTTTGGGGTTGTTTTTCTTCAGCTGGAACAGGGGATTTAGTCAAGGTGGAGGGAATTATGAACAGTTCTAAATAGCAGTCAACTTTGGGCCAAAACCTTCAGGTGTCTGATAGAAAGCTGAAGATGAAGAGAAATTTCATTTTTCAGCACAACAACGACACCAAAATTTTTTTGGAATGGCCCAGCCAGAGCCCAGACCTAAATCCAATTGAAACTCTGTGGGGTTACCTGAAGAGGGCTGCGCACAAGAGATGCCCTCGCAATCTGACAGATTTGGAGCGCTTTTGCAAGGAAGAGTGGGCAAATATTGCCAAGTCTAGATGTGGCAGGCTGATAGATTCCGACCCAAAAAGACTGAATGCTGTAATTAAATCAAAAGGTGCTTCAACAAAATATTAGTTTACGGGTGTGCACACTTATGCAACCAGCTTATTGTACGCTTTTTATTTTTTATGTTTTTCCCCCGAACAGATTTGTTTGTTTTTCAATTGAATTGTACAGGTTATAGGTCACATTAAAGATGGGTAAAGTTTTGAAATTATTTATTTCAAAAAAAATTTTTTATAGGTCTCATTTTTTTTATATCAGAAAAACCTATCATTTTAACGGGTGTATACACTTTTTATGTCCACTGTATAATACACCTAATTACATAATTACATTCACCTACCTCATAATTCCATTTGCCTATTCTTCATAATACTGTACACATGTAATTATAATTAATCACTGCATATATAAGTATATACATGTAAATGCATTACATTTAATAAACTCAAACAATGATCAGCACCGATTGCTCAGAATCACATGGTGCGCACACACACACACACACACACACACACACACACACACACACACACACACACACACACACAAGTAGTGCTCATGAGCAGTAATGGTCCCGCCCCATGCAACCGGAGCTATGGGAGGCCAACTGCTTTGGACAGCAGATTGCTTCTATGAGCACTGACAATTTCAAGAGTTGCTTAAAAAACCTTTGAAATCATGACACACTGCTAAATTATTCATTATTTCCTGTCATTTGCATATGCTGCTCAACATTCTGTTGCAAGGCATATTAGTGTTAGAAGACAAACTATTATATACAATATGAAGAGTAAATCACACTGAAATTCATGAAAATCCATCAAATTCAGCATTAATGCATCAGAAGTACTATTATAATACAAAAGAAGAAAGTAAGTTAACGCATTCACTCATCAGTCACGTTAACAGGAACGCTTATATCCCTGCTCCTTCATGCAATTATACAATCAGCAAATAATGTAGCGGCAGTGCAATGCATAAAACCATGCAGGTACAGATCAATAACTTCAGTTCAGCATTGTAGTCGAGTCACGAAACCTCAAGTCCGAGTCCAGTCTTGAGTCCCCAGTGTTCAAGTTCGAGTCAAGTCCAAGTCATTAAAAAAAATTTCGAGTCGAGTCCACTATTGATCCGAGTCCAACACTCCAACCGTACCATTTGACGGTGTCTGTTTCAGCGCCATTAACATTAGTTTGTTCCTGAACATGACGTATGAACAGGTGAATGTGCATTCCTTTTGTCAGGGAGTGCAAAGTATTCTGTCAGGGATGGTTGGGAGACGGATGTAAGTGCAGAAGGTGTGTTTATTAATACAAGTGAAGACAGGTAAACAATCCAGAATGGCAGGCAAAATTGTAAAACGGTGAAACAGGCAATCAGTCGAGTGAGGCACAAACAGGCTATCATAGACTCGGCAGAATCAAAGACGAAAAACAGGAACTCAGGGATCAGGAAACCAAACAAGGAAATAAGGCTCGGTAATGTGTCAGCAACGCAACTCAATACTTCACAAAGTAAGCGCGTTTTCAGTTTTTATATTGGCGCGATGATTGTGCCTTAATCCTGTGCAGGTGTGAGTCGTTTACGGTGGGCGTGCGAGAGTCCGCTTGGCACGTGCGAGAGTCTGCTTGGCATGCGCGCTATCCAGAGCACGCCCGAGAGTCTATCTGATGCACACGCTAAGGCACGCAGGTGTGACACTCTTGCACGAAATTAGTACAAAATTAATGTAAATATACACTACTGTTCAAAAGTTTGAGGTCACCCAGACAATTTTGTGTTTTCCATGAAAAGTCACACTTTTATTTACCACCATAAGTTGTAAAATGAATAGAAAATATAGTCAAGACATTTTTCTGGCCATTTTGAGCATTTAATCGACCCCACAAATGCGATGCTCCAGAAACTCAATCTGCTCAAAGGAAGGTCAGTTTTATAACTTCTCTAAAGAGCTCAACTGTTTTCAGCTGTGCTAACATGATTGTACAAGGGTTTTCTAATCATCCATTAGCCTTCTGAGGCAATGAGCAAACACATTGTACCATTAGAACACTGGAGTGAGAGTTGCTGGAAATGGGCCTCTATACACCTATGGAGATATTGCACCAAAAACCAGACATTTGCAGCTAGAATAGTCATTTACCACATTAGCAATGTATAGAGTGGATTTCTGATTAGTTTAAAGTGATCTTCATTGAAAAGAACAGTGCTTTTCTTTCAAAAATAAGGAAATTTCAAAGTGACCCCAAACCTTTGAATGGTAGTGTACTGTAAATATCTTATGCCAAATTGTTATGGCATGTTACAAAAAATAAAGAAAAAAAATCTGAGTCCTCGTTTCCAATTTACAAGTCTGAATGCAGTTAATGCACGAGTCTCGAGTCCAAGTCCGAGTCATGAGTCCTTAAAATTAGGGCGTGAGTCAGACTCGAGTACTACAAGCCTACTTCAATTCATGTTCATATCAATCATCAGATGTGGAAAATAATGTGATATCAGTTGTTGGTGCCAGACTGACTGATTTGAGTATTGAAGAATCTACTGGGATTTTTACCCATGGCAGTCTCTAGAGTTTACGCAGAATGGCATTAATACTACTACTACTACTACTACTACTACTAATAATAATAATAATAATAGCATCCAATAAGTGGCCGTTCTGTGTGGAAATTACTTGTTCATGAGAGGAGAGCTTAGAGGAGAATAACCAAACTGGTTCAAGCTGACAGGAAGTCTACACTAATTCAAACATCCACTCTTTACAGCCACAGTGAACAGAAAAGCATCTCAGAACACACAACATGACAAAATTTGAGGTGGATGTCCTACAATAACAGAAGACCACATCAGGTTTCATTCCTGTCAGCCAAGCACAAGAATCTGAGGTTACACTAAATGGAAGAAAAAAAAACATTGCCAGTCTTAAAACATCACTATGAGAAACAAATTGTTAAATTTGACGTTGTAAACTCTAGTTCTGGGCTTTAAATACATCACCTGGGTCAAAGTCCTTCCTGTGCCAGGACCTGGTTTTCCCAGGTAGCCTCCTGTCTCAGCACTAACCAGGCCCTTAAGGCAGCGCTGATCTCTGCTTCTGTAGCCCTCGGCCTCTTGCCTATACAGTTAGGGTTACAGTGGGGGGCTAGTCCTGTGGTAACCGCAAGAGTTCGACTCCCTACTCACATCTGTATTGCAGTGTGCTTTGCCAGACGGCAGTAGGTACCATTTTTATGATGGTCTTTGGTATGACCCGGCCGTGAGTAGAACTAGAGATCTCCTGATCAAGAGGTGGACATGTTAACCGCTAGGCCAGCTTGCGGTATCACCTGGGTAAACCTCAGCAACTTTCCCAATGGGGAATCACTACTAGGAATGACTGCAGCACTTATGTGTTCATAGGTCTGACTTCAGGCAAGAGGCGGGGTATACCCTGAACAGGTCGCCAAGCTATCGCAGGGCTAACACAGACATGAACAACCATTCACACCCACAGGCAATTTAAGAGTAACCAGTTGACCTAATCCACATGTCTTTGGACTGTGGGAGGAAACCAGATTACCTGGAGGAAACCCACACAGGCACAAGGAGAACATGCAAGCTCCACACTGAAAGGCTCCAATCAGCCGCAAGGTTTGAACCAAGAACCTCCTTGCTCTGAGGCGACAGTGCTAACCACTGCACCACTGTACCACCCAGGTATATCAGCCCTTCATAATAAACAGTATAAACCTACATCATCGTGTATAGATGATTATTCCTACAATCATCAGCAGCCCAAAATTAGCTTTTGGGTCCCCCCCCCCAATTTAGACATGGCTAATTCCCACCCCTTGCGATGACCTGGCAACTTGTCCAGGGTGTACCCCACCTCTTGCCCATAGTCAGCTGGGATAGGCCCCAGCTCGCCTGCGACCCTATAGAACAGGATACACGGCTACAGATAATGGATGGATGGATGGATGGATGGATGGATGGATAATTCCCACCCACCAGATAGCTCTCCCCTATCACACAACAGCTACCAACCAGGGAGAGCAAAGGTCATTACGTACTTCCTCCGAGGGACATGATGCCAGCTGACTGCATCTTTTCCTATTGCTGCCTATGCAACTTTAGGGGGCAGCATAACACACTCACAGGAAAGCACTATCCACCCACTTCTGTACACATGAGCTCACAAATACCCACGACTGCCTAACATCACTGTAATTCACAGGGGAGAGAGAGTATGCCAGCCCTCCATCCCTGAGAGCACAGGTCAAGTTTGCTCTCCTGAGCTCCCGGCCACAGATAGCTGTGGCATCATTGGGATTCGAAGTAGCGGTTCCTGATGATGCTACAGCCACGTACTTTTCTGTTGCTCCACTCTGGAGTCTTTTGTCAGTTTTTATGCAAAATTGACACAACACCCAAGTCAATTAGCAGATTTTTAATTATGTAAAACATGACAGAGCATGCTGTTTTAGAAAAATAATCAACCATGGAGACCAAGCAGAGACTTTTCCATATTGGAAAATTTTAATTTACAGCTTTATCTCTGACTGTAACAAAGCACTGACAATGGAGACTTCTTTCAAAAATGCAAATTAAAAGTCTCCTTGCAGAAATCTTCACCAAAACAACAATTACAAAAACATATTTTTAACTCTGTTAATGTGGAGCATTCATCATATAAGTCCCTGTGTAAGTTATTACTATAGAAATACTAATTTATTAGCACATTAATGTAAACCTGTGCTTTACCTTGCGGTGGAACGTACGCTTTGAGGCCTGTTTTTATAGAAAATTAATTAAAGGTTCTAAGTACAAAGTTGAATTCTGGGTAAAATGTTCTGTTTCTATTGCTGTTGGCATTTCGAGATGTTTCACTGCTGCACACACCATGTATTCTATATGTAAATGTTTTGTCGAGATACAAAGCATCCCACATTTTACGATTCCGAAGACAGCAACAATATCATGTGACCACCGTGAGGCATGTTTGACCTACTTTTAACCAAAACAAGTCGGCGTGGGCAAACATGACGGACTCCGCTCTCCCGTCAGCTAAAAGCCAGCGGAAAAGAAAAGGAAAACCTGCCTAGTGAGTACAACTACATGATAGAGCAAAGTTAGATGATGCACCATTTTTCTGGACAGATAACGATCATTCTAGGTAGCGCTTAGCTACCTTAGGCTTAGAATATATGCACTTGACTCCACTGTAGCGAGTATGGAGTTATACACCTAATGTTTTGATTTTACAGAGAAAGAAACGAGAACACAAAAGTAGTACCAAAGAAAAGATATATTCGTCTTTTGTTTCACGGATCAATTCCCGAACGTCAGCCACAAATTACATCCCTGTGACTACTCTAAGGCTACATCCACACGACAACGGCAACGAGATGTTATTTAAAAAAATATCGCGTCCACATGGGCAATGATCAGTAAAATATCAGGTCCATATGGCAACGCAACGCTTGCTGAAAACGATGCAATACACATGCCACACCTCTAGGGGCGCTGTAAGACGGTCCCTTCGGAGACACCAGAACAATAGAAGAAGTAAGGACGCATGCGCATAAACTATTATGCGCGAGACTTCATATTAGCCACAAAGTCAGAAAAATCTGTTCGTAAAATTACATTATAATGACCAAATACAATGAAAAGTATTTTTCCAGTCTCACCTGTGAAAGGTAATCCCATGTGATCTCGTTTGGACGGTAAACCTGTTGGTACAGTTAAACGCAGCACATGAATGAGGCATCTTTATTCTCCGCTTTGACCCATCCAATATGGCGGCGAGGATGACGTATGATTCTACGCGGAAGGCGGCGTCTTTAATGGTCCGGAATAAATTGAATGCTACACGTTGATGGATTAATTTGTTCTTCTACGCCCTTTTTGAGGAATGTATTGTAGGACTTAAACCAACATCTGAAGAGGTGAGATCGCTCCTTTTTTTCCCTATTTTTGCTGGCGGGATTGACTCTGCCCTAAGGGCTATTCTCTCTCTCTCTCTCTCTCTCTCTCTCTCACTTTGCACCATTACACAATAAATATTCACAGTGAAAATATTTTGTAAGCGCGTTTCATGAACCAAGTTATAGGATTTGTTGACAACTCGCATCGAGTTCGTTACACTTCTACCCGGCGTGAAGCACTCACAGTCATGTGGTTGTGACGTCATCGTAAACAAATCCATTCTACTCATCCAGACGACTTCACAATGGCAACGTTGCCAGATCTTTCCACTCTGGAACCCGTTCTCAAAAGATTGCATTTTGGGGCACCCAAAACGCCGGTGCCGTGTGGACGCCAGGCCTAAACGATAAACAATTGTATCGGATTCACCTGAATCCGTTGCCGTGTGGACAGGGCCTAAAACTCTTTGAGGTTGATGCAGAGTCACGATGTTTTCCGCACATCACCATCTTGCTGTGATGCAGTTCCACAGTTATGCTAATTAGTTAAAGCTCCTCACATTCGGCTGTTTCCGTAGGGCCATACTGTTTACCTCAAGAGGGAAGAAAACGGTCCCAAAGCGACCCTCAGCACATCAAAATGATCACATCTCGTCCACATGATATTGTTCTTGTGAGACATAGGAAAATGTCATGCACTATAAAAAAATGTGAAAAATTCAGATGACTTTGCAGTCAGTACCTCTAACACAAAAATTCACAACAGTGTTGTGATATTTTTTTTGGAACATAATGACAACTGACTCTGTAACTCAGTGTAATACTAGTAGGTCGAGATGCTATAATACTGTATTGTACTTAGTGTTACAAAGTGAAGGTTTTGTCAAAACAAACAGAGGAGGACCATCAGGGCTTTCTAGGCTTTCAGAGAAGGTCCAAACATATCAGCATTTCAAATGTTATATTTAATTTCTTTCATTCTTTAATTTCTTTCATTCTCATTATCGCATTATCTCTAGCCGCTTTATCCTGTTCTACAGGGTCGCAGGCAAGCTGGAGCCTATCCCAGCTGACTACGGGCGAAAGGCGGGGTACACCCTGGACAAGTCGCCAGGTCATCACAGGGCCGACACATAGACACAGAGAACCATTCACACTCACATTCACACCTACGGTCAATTTAGAGTCACCAGTTAACCTAACCTGCATGTCTTTGGACTGTGGGGGAAACCGGAGCACCCGGAGGAAACCCACGCGGAGACGGGGAGAACATGCAAACTCTGCACAGAATTCTTTCATAATTCCATTATAATTATTCTCTTCTAATTCTAATTTGGCCTCATTTTCTATCAAATTTGCTTCAGAAATGAAAGGGTTACTGTCCTGAAAACATTAAAGTAGAGTTATCCAATGAGATTTTTTTGCTTGTTGTCTCTAGACTGAGAAAAGCTGACTCAGTCATTGGTTAGGACTTCATTGCCAGGACAGAAGGTCATGGTAGTGTATGTTTATGTAGGAAGTGACATGAATTAACCAATCAGATATTGATATATAGTAGGAGGGACTAAAAATTATCGCCCTAGGCCTCCTCGAAGGCCAACACGAGCTTAACCGCGAGTTGGCGCTGTCAGCGCAGCAGTGAAGTCACCTTCCAGTTGGTGTAGCATTCATCAGTAGTGTTAGTGAATGCTAATAAAGCGGTCAAGCCAGTGCTATCGAGAGCAAGTAGCACAGGCTAATGACCGAGAAACTAAGATTTCTGTCTCCAGACTTTTTGTCCACGCACACTCGCCACAGTATTTTTCACTCAGACTTCAGTGTTCATTTCCCTGTGTAATTTACTTAGTTACTTTTTAAAATCAACATTGACAGCTACACACAACAGCGTGACCTGGCAGCCTGCCGCTAATCCCTTGCAAAATTCTTTGCCCTGTTGCTTTTTTGGTGTCTGGCTACGTTTTGGCTGAGTTGAAGTCCCAGCTCTAATAGTAACAGTTCGCAACTGAAAACGAATATAGATTTATTATAATGGAAAGTGGGAATGTCTATTAATAATGTTTCTGGATTTTAACTGGTCTAAAATCACAATATTTCTTTGACATTTATTGCATTTGATGTCACTGGCTTTGTAATTTAAGAGCTCTTCTTGCCCTCAGAATCTCAGGAAAATCCTAATGTTGTTTAAGTAAGACCATGATGTCCATGATGGCACAATGTATCAGCAGTGTCCAGCATTTTTAAAGTAATATGTCATGAAAATGTTCCAGTTTTAGTTCCCGGATGACTAAGAAACTGACACCTTTTTGTTTCACATGTTGCAGAACACTTGATTCATGTCTTTAATGTTAACAGTATGAGACTGTTTACTTCCTAAATTGTAAAAGTCATTTGTTCCTGTTAGATCCTCCAGTGACTCGAGTGAGGTAATCCGCCAGATGTGTATAAACAACCACTGCTCTGACTGATTCATCAATGCTCCTGGCTTTTAGCTGCCTCAGAGGTTTTATGGTGGACTCTCGCCATCCCCTAAAAACCGTTTGTCTTACTTTGGTATGACTGATCATTATCTACACACCAACAAAGTGAATGGGCAGAGATGTGTTTGAAGGCACAGTTGCATATGATGGTGTCTGGACAGTGTTAAATCCATCGTCTGATCTTCCCCAAGGATGGATACTCCATTATAGTAAGTGTTTAGGAGAGTTATTATCCTATAGCCAATAAGATTACAGTAATGCAAAGTAACAGCACTTATATGTTGCTGCACTAAAGCATCTTCCAAATGGATTTTCTGGTTGCACATGAATCATCTTATCATCCTAATAAAAGAATACATTTCTCTTAGGGATCTATGCTCCTCAAGACAGATCAAGATACTGTACAAAGTTACGAATACTATTACTACTACTAAGACTAATAATAATAATAATAATAATGTTCATCTGAGCATTATTCTCATCTCATTATCTCTAGCCGCTTTATCCTGTTCTACAGGGTCGCAGGCAAGCTGGAGCCTATCCCAGCTGACTACGGGTGAAAGGTGGGGTACACCCTGGACAAGTCGCCAGGTCATCACAGGGCTGACACATAGACACAGACAACCATTCACACTCACATTCACACCTACGGTCAATTTAGAGTTACCAGTTAACCTAACCTGCGTGTCTTTGGACTGTGGAGGAAACCGGAGCACCCAGAGGAATCCCACGCGGACACGGGGAGAACATGCAAACTCCACACAGAAAGGCCCTCGCCGGCCACGGGGCTCGAACCCGGACCTTCTTGCTGTGAGGCGACAGCGCTAACCACTACACCACCGTGCCACCCCCTGAGCATTATTATTATTATTATTAACTCATCTCATCTCATTATCTCTAGCCGCTTTATCCTGTTCTACAGGGTCGCAGGCAAGCTGGAGCCTATCCCAGCTGACTACGGGCGAAAGGCGGGGTACACCCTGGACAAGTCGCCAGGTCATCCCAGGACTGACACATAGACACAGACAACCATTCACACTCACACCTACGGTCAATTTAGAGTCACCAGTTAACCTAACCTGCATGTCTTTGGACTGTGAGGGAAACCGGAGCACCCGGAGGAAACCCACGCGGACACAGGGAGAACATGCAAACTCTGCACAGAAAGGCCCTCGCCGGCCACGGGGCTCGAACCTGGACCTTCTTGCGGTGAGGCGACAGCACTAACCACTACACCACCATGCCGCCTCCTGAGCATCATTATTATTATTATTATTATTATTATTAACTGTTTATTAAAATAAAATACAAAATAAAATTAAAAAGTATTGTCAAGAAAAAAAGGTAAACAGAAAATAAACATTAAAATTCACTTACATCAAATAAAATAAAGGATGAAATGAAAATTTAAATGCAAAAAAATTTGAAACAATAAAATGAAAATATACACACGCTGACAGATGTACTTCAATTAAATGTTAACATGAAATTACTTCATAACTTAAGCTTACCTGCCTAATATTTAACAGTTATTCCACAAAATCGAGTCGTACATGAGCTGATAACCGACGAGGCATGTAGCGCTGAGTTGTTTATAAGCCATGTACGATGAGATTGAGTGGAATAATTGTTTTATTCTATCCACATTCATTGGATTTTGCGAAACAGAACATTTTTATTTTTTGCAAATTTGATAAATAAAAACTTTACACAAAACGTCCAACAAAATAATTTCTGCTTAGAATGTAAACAAACCGGCGAAATGACAGGAGCAATTTGTGAAAAATGCTATAATAATAATAATAATAATAATAATAATAATAATAATAATTCTTGAAAAATAAAAAAAGACAAGTTCTTACCATCAAATAATCTCATTCCACATTTTGTTTCCTTTTTTGGGGGGGTTTGGTTTTCAAGTAGAGTTTTTATTTCATCCCCAGTTAGTTCAGCAACACCCTCCGCCATTTTGTTTTTCTCTACTCACGGTATATGAGCTGATATCCTAGTAGTAGAGTAGCCAATCAGAGCGCACGATTGCTCATATCCAGTGACTATAAATAGAATAAAAAGTGATATTTAGTTCCACAACAAGAAGTATCTTCACTTTTTAGTATTTTATTGAATGTATTTCTAGAAGACCAAAGTTAGCTGATTTCAGATCATATGTTGGGTCAGAGACAGACATTCAGCCATCTACATGGGTGCTTTAAACAGAATTTAAAACAAAAGAAATAGAAAGAAGAATGAGAGACTCTCTCTCTCTCTGGTAAGAGTCTGTGTTACTGCAAGTTATGAGGTTTATTGTATTTTTGACAATAGGGTTATTGTTTCTTGTATTTTAGTGTTTATTGTCTTATTGTCTTTTGAATCAAAAATGATTGTGCTTTCCACATATACATGGCTATATTTTTCTGCATTGCACTGACAGGGAAAAAGATCTAACCGCAAGGTTTCCTAAACTATAAAATTCAACCTTTGTGCCTTTTTAAATGGGTGCTAAACGAGCTTCGAACTCTATATTTGATAAATGAAGAAAATGATCTCATTTCTCATGAATAAATAGCAATTGGAGTATTTGTGGACCTAAAAAAAGCATTCGATACTATTGATCATAGTATATTATTAAGTAAACTAGAAAAGTGTGGTGTTAGGGGAGTTGGGTGGAGCTGGCTGTCGAGCTATCTAAGAAACAGGCAACAGTTTGTGCAGATAGGTGACCATAAATCTGATTTCATGAACATTACATGCGGGGTACCACAGGGGTCAATATTAGGTCCGAAATTATTCATAATATACATCAATGACATATGTACAATTTCGCAAGAATTGAAATTTGTTTTGTTTGCAGATGACACCAATATTTTTTGTTCCGGTGAGAATTTGCAGCAGACTTTAGAGATAATCACAACTGAAATAAATAAACTAAAACTATGGTTTGACAAAAATAAATTATCATTAAATCTAAGCAAAACAAAGATTATGTTGTTTGGGAGACATAAAATAGATTGTAATGTAGAATTGATAATAGACAATACTAAGATAGAAATGGTACAGGAAATTAAATTTCTTGGTGTGATTTTGGATCCTAAAGTCTGCTGGAAACCTCATGTAGGATACGTACGAGCAAAACTGGCAAAGTGCTCGGCAATTCTGTGGAAAACAAAATATATTCTTGATTGTAAATCTTTGCATACTCTATATTACTCATTATTTTTGCCATATCTGACTTATTGTGTCGAAGTCTGGGGAAACACCTACAAAACCACTCTGCAGCCGATATGTACAATACAGAAAAGAGCAATAAGGACAATAAACAAAACAGGATACAGAGATCACACAAACCCACTATTCATAAAATCACACATGTTGAAATTTATGGATCTGGTCAAATTCAGAACAGCACAAATAATGTACAAAGCAAGAAATAATCTATTGCCAAAAAATATACAAGGAATGTTCAGTGAGAGAGAGGGGGGATATAATCTAAGGGGAGACCTAAATTTTAAAAAACCAAAGGTTCGAACAAATATGAAAAGCATGTGCGTATCGAGCTGTGGGGTGACTTTATGGAACAGACTGGAGACAGAAATAAAACAAAGTGCAAATATAAATCTGTTTAAAAAAAGGTACAAAAAAATATTTTTAAACAAGTATATTGCAGAGGAAATATGTTAATGGAGGATGATGAGGGATAAATAGAATAGGGTTGATTGTTATATTAGAACTAGCTTAGTATATGGTATATATTTATTTATGGGGATAGATATCTTCATATTTACAGGGATAAGTATGTAGTAGATATTTTTTTTTTGTAATTATATATTTATATAGATAGTTATGTGTATATGTATATATATATATGTATATGGATATGGTATGTAGTATATATTTATTTTTGTAATTATATATTTATATGGATAATCATGAAGTGTATATGTGGTATATATTTTTATAAGTGTATTAATGTAGTTTGGATTTCGGGGTAGTTAAAAAGGGGTGGGAAATTAAAAAAAGTATTGTACTTCTTCCCACTCCTTTTTCGAACAATGTGCGGTGTATTGTAATGTATTAGCTCTTTATATTATTTTATTTATTCTTTTTTTGTCACTTTTTTCATTTTCTTTCTTTTGTATGTATAAATAGTTACATACATTTTTATACATGTTCGAAATAAATAAATTCATTCATTCATTCATTCATTCATTCATACTTTATTGAAATTCAATACCAAGTATCATTATCTAGACTTTATCTTGATTAAGTGACAGAATGTTGTGAGACATCCATATAGAAATGTCGAAAACACCATTGATTAGCCTGTCAACAAATTCTTGACATTTAGAAGAAATAGAGATGTAAAAGGAGTAGCATGTACAATGAGAAGAGGAGAAGATCTTAAAAGAGAACCTCGTGGAACACCACAGGTAAGAGATTTCCCAAAGCAACAACAACTGCTCACTCAGACATCACTGTATAATGTAAGCGATTTTAAAATGTTACCTATCCAGTTGGTGTGGCATGGTGGTATAGTGGTTAGCATTGTTGCCTCACAGCAAGAAGGTTTCAGGTTTGAATCTCATGGCCGACGGGGGCCTTTCTGTGTGGAGTTTGCATGTTCTTCCCGTGCCTCTGTGGGTTTCCTCCGGGTGTTTCTGTTTCCCCCACAGTTCAAACTTAGTGCTGGTCCCAAGCCTGGATAGACTGAGGAGGGTTGCGTCAGGAAGGGCATCCGGTGTAAAACCTATGCCAAATCAAATATGCGGAACAGATCTGCTGCGGCAACCTAACAGGAGCAGCTGAAAGAAGAAGACCTGTCAAGTTGATGGATAAAGATCTTAAGAATAAATAGGTCAAAGGCTATAGTCAGATCAAGAAATACCTGAATAGATAAATTGTATAAATCCTCAGGAAGCGTACATGGCCAAATTCTCTATAACAGAAACATATTGTACATTATGTAACTGCTGTCCATAGGTGTATTCTCAAGTGCAACATACACACTGAGCATATACACTAAAAGAGTCACTAAAAGAGGTCATTGTTGAAGAATGGAAAAAGATTGATGTTGCAAAATGTCGCCAACTTGTTCATTCCATGCCTAGAAGACTTGGTGCTGTCATTAAAAATCATGGAGGCCATACAAAGTACTAGTTGTTGTAGTTTTTGTTGTGGGGTGTACTCATTTTTGCACCACCCTAATTTGAGTAAAACTGAAAAATGTATAATCTAAGTTATATTATTAACCTTACTTTTTCCCGTTATAAGTTAAACAGATGTTATATTGAACTTTGTCTTGTCAACATTTTTGAAATTGTTTGTGTTCATTGAGATATTGTTTAAAATGTTACTTTTCAAAGGGGGTGTACTCATTTACGCTGAGCACTGTATATTCACAGATAGGACTGTCAACTTGTTTTTAGTGAAGACTTACAAAATATTGTAGATTTTGATAGATATTAAAACTTTCTAGCTGCTTACACAATGCTGTGCTATTCATACAGTGGTGCTTGAAAGTTTGTGAACCCTTTAAAATTTTCTATATTTCTGCATAAATATGACCTAAAACATCATCAGATTTTCACACAAGTCCTAAAAGTAGATAAAGTGAACCCAGTTAAACAAATGAGACAAAAATATGATACTTGGCCATTTATTTATTGAGGAAAATGATCCAATATTACATATCTGTGAGTGGCAAAAGTATGTGAACCTTTGCTTTCAGTATCTGGTGTGACCCCCTTATGCAGCAATAACTGCAACCAAACGTTTCCGGTAACTGTTGATCAGTCCTGCACACCGGCTTGGAGGAATTTTAGCCCATTCCTCCGTACAGAACAGCTTCAACTCTGGTATGTTGGTGGGTTTCCTCACATGAACTGCTCGCTTCAGGTCCTTCCACAACATTTCGATTGGATTAAGGTCAGGACTTTGACTTGGCCATTCCAAAACATTAACTTTATTCTTCTTTAACCATTCTTTGGTAGAACAACTTGTGTGCTTAGGGTCGTTGTCTTGCTACATGACCCACCTTCTCTTGAGATTCAGTTCATGGACAGATGTCCTGACATTTTCCTTTAGAATTCACTGGTATAATTCAGAATTCATTGTTCCATAAATGATGGAAAGCCGTCCTGGCCCAGATGCAGCAAAACAAGTCCAAACCATGACACTCTCAATACCATGTTTCACAGATGGGATAAGGTTCTTATGCTGGAATGCAGTGTTTTCCTTTCTCCAAACATAATGCTTCTCATTTAAACCAAAAAGTTCTATTTTGGTCTCATCCGTCCACAAAACATTTTTCCAATAGCCTTCTGGCTTGTCCACGTGATCTTTAGCAAACTGCAGACGAGCAGCAATGTTCTTTTTGGAGAGCAGTGGTTTTCTCCTTGTGACCCTGCCATGCACACCATTGTTGTTCAGTCTTCTCCTGATGGTGGACTCATGAACATTAACATTAGCCAATATGAGAGAGGCCTTCAGTTGCTTAGACGTTACCCTGGGGTCCTTCGTGACCTCGCCGACTATTACACATCTTGCTCTTGGAGCGATCTTTGTTGGTCGACAACTCCTGGGGAGGGTAACAATGGTCTTGAATTTCCTCCATTGGTACACAACCTGTCTGACTGTGGATTGGTGGAGTCCAAACTCTTTAGAGACGGTTTTGTAACCTTTTCCAGCCTGATGAGCATCAACAATGTTTTTTCTGAGGTCCTCAGAAATCTCCTTTGTTCGTGCCATGATACACTTCCACAAACATGTGTTGTGAAGATCAGACTTTGATAGATCCCTGTTCTTTAAATAAAGCAGGGTGCCCACTCACACCTGATTGTCATCCCACTGATTGAAAACACCTGACTCTAATTTCACCTTCAAATTAACTGTTAATCCTAGAGGTTCACATACTTTTGCCACTCACAGATATGTAATATTGAATCATTTTCCTCAATAAATAAATGACCAAGTATAATAGTTTTGTCTCATTTGTTTAACTGGGTTCTCTTTATCTACTTTTAGGACTTGTGTGAAAATCTGATGATGTTTTAGGTCATATTTATACTGTAATATAGAAAATTCTAAAGGGTTCACAAACTTTCAAGCACCGCTGTAAATATGTGATTTAATGGTTGTGAATTAAATCACTAATTATTGTCTTTTGATGCTCATTGTTTGGAAGTTTAACTTTAACTTTGTACCATAGGCTGCATTAATGATCCCTTGTGTACTTAAAACAACACTCAACTGGTGTATACAATTCCCATTCTCAGAAATGCTCCTCAACCCTTCTGGCTCCGTGGACATTGCCTCAGTCATCTGGAACATTCTGCCTTGGCAAGGCGGAACAGGAGACTGGGATTCTGCGTCCGATCCCCTTCTCCCTTTCAACCCACAGACATATTTTTGAGCTTTAGGGGTCAAAACGTCTCACCCTGTTCCCTCCCACCATCCCTAAATGCCAGAGCAATGCCAGAGAGACCCAAAGAGAGCAGCTCAGTTCCAGTGCATCATGTCAAAACAGTCTGTGGATCAGCCAAGCATTTAATCAGTGCAAAAGATCTCGACATGTGCATGGGACAAAAGTGCCGGTCCATTAATGTGTGGGAATGACTGTGCTGCTTTGACTACAGCCTGGTAGGTTTGATGAAGAATAAAGACGCACCTGTTCACTCATTACAGACAGCGGCACCTGTCGATTGCACGCCTTAGCCAGTGATGAGAAACCATCAGGATGGGAACTTCTGGAACCACATTATTAAATATCATTAGTTTTTAGTCATTTTTTTTTCAATAGGCTGCTGTGCTGATGTATTTTATTCCACTTATACCACAGTTACAGATGTTCAATGATTGCAATTATTAATATATCAATGAACAACATTCATCTTATCCATTTGCAGTTACACATACTGTAATCTTGTGGAACATCTACAAGACAAATTAGTTCCTGTTATCATTTACATTATAAGAGCTATAAACATTGTCTTTTCTTATGTCTGCTTTTCTGTGTCTATAAATGATAAATATCTCGTTCCAGAAGACCTCGTCATATCCATGATGATATGCTTTTCTTTGTGAAATAATTTGTCAACAACTTCTGACCAAATTTTGACTAGATTTGAGAATTCAACATGTGGAATGTTGCATGTGGTATAATTAACAATTACTCCATGAAATTGAGTCGTACACGAGCTGATAGCTGACAAGGCATGTAACACTGAGTTGGCTATAAGCCATGTACAATGAGATTGAGTGGAATAACTGTTTTATTCTATCCACATTCACTGGATTTTGATAAACAGAGCATTTTTATTTTTATTTTTTGCAAATTCGATAAATAAAAACTTGATATAAAACGTCCGACAAAATCATTTCCACTTAGAATGTAAACAAACCAGTGAAATGACAGTAGCAATTTGTGAAAAATGCTGTAATAATAATTTTTGGAAAATAATAAAAGATACGTCCTTACCATCAAATACTTTCATTCTATATTTTGTTGCTTTTTTGTAGTTTTTGGGGTTTTGTTTTCGAGTAGAGTTTTTATTTCATCCTCGGTTGGTTCAGCAATATGCTCCACCATTTTGTTTTTCTCTACTCACAGTATATGAGCTGATAGCCTAGTAGTAGAGTAGCCAATCAGAGCGCACGATTGCTCATATCCAGTGAATGTGGACAGAATAAAGAGGCTTATCTGGAGTATCTAGATGCAAAATAGAAGACAAAACTGGACTGATATACAGCCCCAAAGCAGAAAAATTTAGGGCAATATATTGAAATTGAAATTAAAACCAAAAGTCATGATTTGTAAATAATATTTAGTTTGCAATACAACAGCACATTATTTGATGTTTTGCCTCATTAATTTGATTGGTTTTTCAAAATAAACACATTTCAATTTTGATTCTTGCAACAGATTTCAAAAAAGTTGGTACGGTAAAAGCATTAACCACTTTATAATGTTGCCATTCCTTCTCGCAACATAAAAAAGATGTTTAGGGACTGAAGACACCAAGTGGTGAAGCATTTCAGGTGTTATTTTGTCCCATTCTTCCTGCAAACAGGTCTTAAGGTGTGCAACAGTATGGGGTTATATACGGGTTATATTTTACATTTCAAAATTTGCCACACATTCTCTACTGGGGACAGAGTGGACAGGCACCCTCTTCTTCCACAGCCATGCCTTTGTAATGTGTGCAGAATGTGGTTTTGCATTGTCTTGTTGAAATCTCCCTGGAAAAGATGCTGTCATGAAGGCTGCATATGTTGCTCCAAAATTTCAGTGAACTTTTCTGCATTAATGCTGCCATCACAGAAGTGTAAGTTACCTTTGCCAAGGGCACTGATTCAACCGCATACCATGACACACCCTGGCTTTTGGACTTGTTTCTGGTAACAGTCTGTATGGTCGTTTCTGTCTTTGGTCTGGAGCGCACAGCATCCATTTCTTACAAAAAGACCTGGAATACTGATTCGTTTGACCACAATGCATGTTTTCACTGTGTGATGGTCCATCCCAGATCCCTCCAAGCACAGAGAAGTTGATGGTGCTTCTGTAAACAGTTCACATAAAGCTTCCTATTTTGCACAGTTAAATTTTAACTGGCATTTGTGGATGTAACTCCATATTGTAGCGCTTGACAAAAGTTTGCCAAAGTAATCCCGAGCCCATGTGGTTATATCAGCTATAGATGAATGATGGTTCTTGATGCAATGCCATCTGAAGGATCGGATCCCGGGTGTTCAGCTTAGGCTTGGGCCCTTGCCCTTTACTCACTGACATTCCTCCAGATTCCTTGAATCACATAGAGTGGAATATCCAAATCCCTTCATCTTTCTTTGAGGAATATTATTTACAAACGTTTGTTGACAAACTGGCGATCCATAGCCCATCGTTGCTCCTAAAAGACTAGGTTTTTCCTGGATACTGATTTTATACCAAATCATGATTATAATCACCTGTTGACATCACCTGTTTCAAATCACATCATTATTTAATTGCTTTACCTCATTACTAGTCCTAAATTGCCCCCATACCAACTTTCTATGGAATGCGTTGAAGGTCTGAAACACAGGAATGGATGTATATTAACAAATGACATGAAGTTGATCAGACAAAAGATGAAATGAAAAGTTTCATTCTGTCTCCAATAAAATACAAGTCAAAGTAAATTTAGAATGCTGCTTTCTTTTTTTATTTGCATTTTCTATACCATCCCAACTTTTTCTGATTTGGGGTTCCTCATCTCATCTCATTATCTCTAGCCGCTTTATCCTGTTCTACAGGGTCGCAGGCAAGCTGGAGCCTATCCCAGCTGACTACGGGCGAGAGGCGGGGTACACCCTGGACAAGTCGCCAGGTCATCACAGGGCTGACACATAGACACAGACAACCATTTACACTCACATTCACACCTACGGTCAATTTAGAGCCACCAGTTAACCTAACCTGCATGTCTTTGGGGGAAACTGGAGCACCTGGAGGAAACCCACGCGGACACGGGGAGAACATGCAAACTCCTCACAGAAAGGCCCTCGCCAGCCACGGAGCTCGAACCCGGACCTTCTTGCTGTGAGGCGACAGTGCTAACCACTACACCACCGTGCCGCCTGATTTGGGGTTGTACATACAATTATTATGCAATCAAATGCAGATAGTGTTACAAGTGTAAGACAAGCTTAGTGTACAAAAATACAGTTTCTGTAGACCAGGGACTCTGTAAGTAACTCCCAGACAGGCAACCTCATCTCATGAGAATTTTGCAATCCTAATCCTCATCATAACCTGGTCTTTTTATACAAATTGAATCATGAGAAATGTTATGAAGTTGCAAGTGTGAGAACAATGCGGATATTATTGGGGTAAAATAGAGATATAGATGGCAGCATCCTCTTCAAAGCTGTCACTATGGAGTTCAGACTCTGTTGTCCAATGATGGACTTTCAGAGGATTAGAATTTCCAATAGAAAGTTGTTTGTCCAGCATGCCAGTATTTTGAGGATAGAACAATATGGTTTCTAGAGTAAGTTTAGTTTAATGCTAGCAACATTTTGATTTAGCTTGTTGTGATAACCTTTGATTCAAAACGGTCTCACTGGCTATGCTAAGCTCTCACAAGGAAAGTAAAACCCAGGATTTTTAAAAATGTTTTTAAAGGTAGACTGCCTTTCAGATTTTTCAGGTGTAGGTCATAAAAAGAATTTTCCCTGACACCCAATTATTTTTGCTTAGTGGACTGAAAGCTACTGAATTCGAATCACAGACTTCCGATTTTATTATTTTTTTTTAAATAAAACAATTAATGAATTTAGGGCCATGTGCAGAAGCTATTTTTTCTTACTTCTCCATGACCCAATTCAAGATACTACATCATTCATCATGTGGTGGGCTTTCCCTGTTTGCGCAAGGTATTCTCATCTCATCTCATTATCTCTAGCCGCTTTATCCTGTTCTACAGGGTCGCAGGCAAGCTGGAGCCTATCCCAGCTGACTACGGGCGAAAGGCGGGGTACACCCTGGACAAGTCGCCAGGTCATCACAGGGCTGACACATAGACACAGACAACCATTCACACTCACATTCACACTACGGTCAATTTAGAGACACCAGTTAACCTAACCTGCATGTCTTTGGACTGTGGGGGAAACCGGAGCACCCGGAGGAAACCCGGGCGGACACGGGGAGAACATGCAAACTCCACACAGAAAGGCCCTCGCCGGCCACGGGGCTCGAACCCGGACCTTCTTGCTGTGAGGCGACAGCGCTAACCACTACACCACCGTGCCGCCCTGCGCAAGGTATTGTGGGATAAAAATTTGAAACAGGAGACAACAATGGTGGACGTGAGTGTGTGAATGAAACATGAACGACCGACTAGAGTAACAGAAAGTGAGAAGAAAAGACATTATGTTGCGAAGGAAAGGAAACACAGAACCAAATTAATAAATATCGGTGGTCAGCGAGCACCTCAGTGCGATCAGCTGTTCATTTAGCGACAGAATGATGCAACGGTCAAGGTAAACCTGTAGATGGCAGTAATGCAACACTGTGGATGCCAGCTGCTGTAAAACCCAAAAGAATAATAAGAAGGTAAACCTGCGCATGTGCACACGGACTTCCTCTGTCTGCTTGACTGCGCGAAGCGAGCAATTTCATGCACATTATTTGCTCGGGAATCCCCTCAAATTAAATAACTTCCCAGCCACAGAATGACCTGGTATTTTATGACATATTACAGAAATAAACAAATATCATAATGACCAAATTTCAGCGGGAACGAAATTTCACCGATTTTATGAAATTGAAAGGCCGTCTCTCTTTAACTGTACATCTCCCCCACCCAAATATCATAATTCATTCATCAATCCATCAATGTTATTTTTGAATGCAAATATTTGCTTGCTTTATCAATGTTTTCTCATTCCATCATATATAAGCACTGATCTTAACTATTGGATCACTTCCAGATGTTTTTGATGGCATTACGTACATTTATTTCAATACTAGCCTTTTACGCAAGTGCTGATATTCAACAGTAGCTAGATTTGAATTAAAGTAAATCTCGGCTGTAGCTTTGTTACATTCACTGGGGAAGCAATCTGCTCTCATGGGGATGTGTTTTGGATTTCATAAAGCATGAAGTAAGACATAGTGACCTTCGTATTATAATCATGCTTAATCCAGATAGAACTTTGTAATTGTATGGTAATGATACACAATGGAAAACTAATGCCATCCTCACACTAACTTATTTTAAAATATATCTTGGATATTCAGCTACACTAGCTCAGTTGCTATAGAAAACCAAAACGGCAGTTCACTTTGTCCTATGGGACTCCCCCAGCCCCGTAAATCAAGTCTCAATACCTATGAGTCTCTACTGGCCTTAAACAGCAGTAAGCAGAGTCCAGCGAAAGATTAGCTCTGTATAGTTTTACATTGGATTTCTGAGGGAATGTATTTTTACTCAGTGGACAGAAAGCTTAAAGCAACATCTCCATAGTACTTAAAAGAAGAATATGCTTTTTATGTCATGATGAGAAGACAAAAAGCAATGCAACAAATTTATGGCAAATTTTGCAACCTGTCTAAAGATGTTCATGTTCACTAGGCTTGTTCCCATCATGAACATTCAAATATGTCATCTTGGCACGATGCAGCAAAGACAACATGGCGATCTACGTATATTAATAGCATCCATATTAATAGTGACATGTGAAAGATTGGTGCATCTCATGAGCTTGGACAATTTATGTTCCTCTGTGGTTTTGCTAAGTCGCACTGTATGATCACAACAGCTGTGTGTGGCATTGTTAGCGATTGAACTGTTGACACTGACATGTTCAGTATAACTGTACGCCTCTGCTATGCAAACCGGAGGTATTTGCTTTGAGTGCAAATGCCTGCCAATGACTGATCTATAAGCTAAAAAAAGATAAGCATGCTTTCATAAGGTAAAGACCCAACTGTATTGACAGTGGCATCCTCTTAAGTCAACAAAACCATGTGACTACATGGAATACCGGATTAAAATATAGATAGTTTTCAGAATATTTATTGGTTTTCCGGTCACACTACATATCACAGTAGATTTATGAAAACAACTGACATTCAGTAGAAAGAATCTTGGACCCAGGGTTGCCAGGATCACAGTTTTTACTCCAAATTGGGCTAGTTTTGGAACAAGGTTGCAGGTGGAAAAAGCATATCTGTCTGTGGTGTTTTTTTGCACTGTAGATGGTGTTTTAAGTCCATAGTTTCCACAATCTTGTTGAGAAGCAAATAATCGGAATTACTGCGAATTAATTTTCAAAAATATAGGCTATAACAATCAAATGGAAAGCACAAGTGCAGACAGTGATGATCAGTGTTGGGCAGTAACGCGTTACTGTAATTTGAATACGTTCCACAGTAACGAGTAATGTAACAGATTACAATTTCTGAAACTGTAATTATATTGCAGTTACTAATCCAAGTATCACCTCATTACCCGAACGCAATTTGAATTTTGTCCTAGACAGGGTATCTTACTATGTCGTGAATACGTAGCAGGTCAGACAAACGATGATAAGCTAGTGGAAGAGAAATTTGCGTTCTAAAATTGGAAATACTGCCATTATTTTGAATTTGTGACAACCAGAGATGCAAAAAACATTGTCGTCCATTGCAAACTCATCATCATCGAATTTATTGAAGCATCTGGCTTGGCAACACAGCAATGTGAAACTTGGAAAAAAACAAACACAGGCGCTGATAGAACTGCATGCACTCCAGCTAAACAACAAAAACTGGACTTCAGAACAGAAAACGGTGGTAGAGAAAAGTTAAGTGGAAAGGATGTGAATAAGCTCATCGCTGACTACCGTATATCGTAGAAGAGATGTTACCTGTTTCCACTGTTGACTCGCCCACATTTTGATGCATTAACGAGAAAATACTCACGGAAAGCAGTGCTAGGCTGCTACAGAGAAAGATGTTTGCTGACAACCTCGAGAGCGAATATGTGCTGATGGAATCTAATTTGAAGGCTACACTCAGTGAGGTAAACTTTGTGTCCACCACAGCTGACATCTGGACAGCTAACAACAAAAGCTTTCACTTTTTCAGAAGGGGGGCAGCAAAAGTAATGTAACGAGTAAGAAGCCAAGAAGCCTTTATTTGTCATGCGTACACTCAAGCAGTGAAATTCTTCCTCTGCATTTAACCCATCTGAAGCAGTGAACACACACCTGCACACACAAGTGAGCAATGAGCACGCACGCATACCCAGAGCAGTGAGCAGCTATGCTACAGCACCCGGGGAGCAGTTGGGGGTTAGGTGCCCTTACTCAAGGGCACTTCAACCCAACCTTAGGCCATGGCTGCCCCATGTTAACCTAACTGCATGTCTTTGAACTGTGTGGGAAACTGGAGCACCTGAAGGAAACCCATACAGACACGGGGAGAACCTGTAGACTCCACACAGAAAGACCCCTACTGGCTACAAACCCAGAACCTTCTTGCTGTGAGGTGACGGTGCTAACTACTACACCACCGTGCTGCCCATGTAACTAATGTAACTAATTACTTTTGATACCAAGTAATCACTGAAGTAATTTGATTACTTTTTAAAGGCAGTAATTTGTAAAAGTAACTAATTACTCTTCCTGAGTAACTTGCCCAACACTGGTGATGATGTATGATGGACAGAACCATTTGTATTGTAAGATATCGTGCAGAGATTATGGAGTGTGTCATGTCTGTACCAGGTGGCGATAAAGTTATATTGCAAATACTGCAAATCAGAAATGTATGCACAACAAAGCCATGCAAAGAGAAGAAGATGTGTGTGAATTTTCCAATACCCAAAATTTTGGGCTAGTTTCAGGTTTTTTCTTGGGGTTTTCAGCAGACTTGGGTGTCAATTTTGACCGGACAATCCTGCTTGGATCACTGCCCTCTAGAACATTTCAAGCTTTTTATATTCTTTGGTTCATGCATATAGACTGTCCATTTCAGTTTTGACTACAGGTTTTCTATGCCCACTGCAAAACATTGATTTTGTTCCCATTGATTTGGATGTGGGTCTTTATCTGGTTGAAACCTTTATTTACAACCAATTCCTGATCTACTTGCTGAGGAAACCTGTTTTGGGGCAGGAATTATCCCAGTGCTTAGCAGGATTCATGATGTCATCTGAATCACTTGATGCCATCTGGTGCCCCTTGACCACCAGGCACATAACATCCCCAAAGCACCTTTGGTCCACTACCATTGCAGTAGGTAAGGGGAATGTGCCCAGTATGCACTCCTCAGTTCTCACAGAACATGCAGAAGGTGTGTAAGATCAATTTTGTTGTGATCTGACTGCAAGCCACAAGACCAGTTGTAGTTCCAATGATGCCTAATGAAGTTTAGATGCTGTGTTTCATGGGTTGCTCTCAGGAAGAACTTCTTTAGTGTAACCTTTTGGAAGAACAGGATATTATTCCATCCATCCATCCATCCATCCATCCATTATCTGTAGCCACTTATCCTGTGCAGGGTCGCAGGCAAGCTGGAGCCTATCCCAGCTATGGGCGAGAGGTGGGGTACACCCTGGACAAGTCGCCAGGTCATCGCAGGGCTGACGCATAGAGAGAAACAACCATTCACACTCACATTCACACCTACGGTCAATTTAGAGCCACTAATTAGCCTAACCTGCATGTCTTTGGACTGTGGGGAAAACCGGAGCACCCAGAGGAAACCCACGCAGACACAGGGAGAACATGCAAACTCCACACAGAAAGGCCCCAGTCAGCCGCTGGGCTTGAACCCAGAACCTTCTTGTTGTGAGGCAACAGTGCTAACCACTACACCACCGTGCTGCCCAGGATATTATTACAATATTCGATTCTAAAACTGTGTCAACTTTGGGTTCTTCCTTCCCTCCTTCACCATCCTCCTCACTCAGAAGGTGTAGGAAAGTAATTGCTCCTCAAGCAAAAGGCAAATCTTTGATTGTTTCAAACTTTTTTTTTTAAATTACGACTGTGATTGTGGTTAATGGAATGATGTATATTTATGATTGTGTGTGAAGGCTCGTTGAGTGATTTGTGCAGGTCAAAACCATGTTTTGTATTTAATGTTTTATTTCTATAGTTACATAGTTATCAGTAATAATTCTTTTTCATATGTGCAGAGGAACAGGAAATAGTCAAAGGCAGAGTAGAGTTCTTGGGGACCAATAATTACTTGTATGAATGAAAAGATGAACAGTTTCTCCAACTGCCGAGAACTGGGAACTCTGTATGCGATGCAAGAATACATCCTGGTTGGAAATTCTCCAGTTAGGAACTATGATTCATCTCATCTCATTATCTGTAGCCGCTTTATCCTGTTCTACAGGGTCGCAGGCAAGCTGGAGCCTATCCCAGCTGACTACGGGCGAAAGGTGGGGTACACCCTGGACAAGTCACCAGGTCATCACAGGGCTGACACATAGACACAGACAACCATTCACACTCACATTCACACCTACGGTCAATTTAGAGCCACCAATTAACCTAACCTGCATGTCTTTGGACTGTGGGGGAAACCGGAGCACCCGGAGGAAACCCACGCGGACACGGGGAGAACATGCAAACTCTGCACAGAAAGACCCTTGCCGGCCCCGGGGCTCGAACCCGGACCTTCTTGCTGTGAGGCGACAGCGCTAACCACTACACCACCGTGCCGCCCGCCACCCATAATAATAATAATAATAATAATAACGAGACTGTCAATGACGGCGTAGCTCACTCCAGCCCCATCTAGTCCAGAAGGAACGATCTAAAGTGGGCCACCTTGCGCAATAAATGTTGCAAGCTATATACACTATATACAAGCGATATACTAGCTATATACATCCTAGGAATACTGACCTATTCACCAGAAAGCAGAAGCCAAGCCAAGAAGCCTTCATTTGTCACCCGTACACTCAAGCACAGACTTAAGCACACAGTGAAATTTAACCTCTGCATTTAACCCATCTGAAGCAGTGAACACACACATGCACACACAAGTGAGCAACGAGTACACACACATAGGCAGAGCAGTGGGTATCCAAAAGAATCCAAAACGCTGAGGAATTGACCGAGTAGAAGCCATTTTTGTTGAACTGCTTGTTAAGGCTTAATTAAATTCATTAATAATTGTAATTAAGCAAATCTGGGTATGAGTTATATGCACCCTGGGTACCTCTACCTTCATGCCAGAAAGAATCAAAATCGGTGAAGAATTGAGGGAGAAGAAGCAATTTGTGTGGAAACTGCTCGTTAGGGCTTAATTACTTCTTATCTTCATTATTATTAATTGCAATTATGCAAATTTGGGTAGAAGCTATATGCACCCCAGGCAGACCTACCTTCCTGCCAAAAAGAATAAAAATCAGTGAAGAATTGAGAGAGAAAAAGCGATTTTCATGAAATGTGGACGACGCCAGACGGATGACAGATGACAGACAACACATGATGGCATAAGCTCATCGCCTGTCAGCCAGATGTAATAATAATAATAATAATAATAATAATAATAATAATAATGTCTAATTAGTGTGTCTTTCTGTAAAATACTTTATCAGTAAGATTTGTTGTGTAATTTAACACATCACACAGATCTAACACATTTCTCATGAGAGATAGATGTTAGAGATGGAGAAACAGGTGCAAACCCAACAACTTCCCTGTACTATAATTGTTCCTTTTTGGTAATGCTAAGAATCTGAAAGGCATGCAGACATATAGAAGGTACAAGAGGTGATCCAAGAACACAGGTATGCCTATAAAGAAAGAGGGAGTGCCTTTAAAGTGCATGCTATGTCTAAATTTGTATCTGTCAGCAATGATGCAGGTAGAGAACGTAAAGTAGTAGTCTGTTGTTTAATAATAAATAGGGACAACTTATACAATGCCAAATCCAAAAAAGCTGGGACAGTGTGTAAAACGTAAATAAAAAAAGAATTCAATGATTTGCAAATCCTTTTTGACCAATATTTAAAAGTAGATGCCCTTTCGATTTCATAAAACTGGTGAAATTTAGTTCCCTCTAAAATGTGGTCATTGTGATATATGTTTATTTCTGAAATATCTAAAAAAAACCCCAAACAAACAGGCCATTCTGTGGCTGGGAGCTTATTTAATTTGAGGGGATTCCTTAGCAAATAATGTGCATGAAATTGCTTGCTTCGCACAGTCAAGCAGACAGAGGAAGTCCATGTGTGCATGCGCAGGTTTATCTTTCGGCGGCTTCTTCTTCTTCTTTTGGGTTTTATGGCAGCTGGCATCCACACTGTTGCATTACTGCCATCTACAGGTTTACCTTGACCGTGCACTGACAGTTATATCATTCTGTCGCTAAATGAACAGCTGATCACACTGAGGTGCTCGATGAGTGCCGATATTTATTAGTTTGGTCCTGCATTTCCTTTCCTTCACAATATACCGGTAACATATTTTCTTCTTGCTTTCCCTTACTGTAGTCGGTCTTCCACGTTTCATTCACATCCTCCATTTTCCTTTCCCGTTTCAAATTTGTATCCCACAATGCCTTGCGCGAACTGGGAAAGCCCACCACATGATGCATGACATAGTATCTTGAATCGGGTTGGGGTGAAGCAAGAAATAATAGCTGAGAATTTAGGGCCACATGGCCCTAAATTCATTAATTGTTCTATCAAAAAAATTAATAAAATTGGAAGTCTGTGATTCGAATTCAGTAGCTTTTGCTCCACTAAACAAAAATAATTGGGTGCCAGGAAAAATTATTTTTATTACCTAAACCTGAAAAATCTGAAAGGCAGTCTACCTTTAATTGAGCACAATACAAAGACAAGATGTTTAATGTTCAAACTGATAAACTTTATTGGTTTTTGGAAATATACATTCTGAATTCTGAATTTGTTGCCTGCAACATGTTCCAAAAAAGTTGGGACAGGGGCAGCAAAAGATTGGAAAAGTTGCGTAATGCTTAAAAAACACCTGCTTGAAACATTCTACAGATAAACAGGTTAACTGATAACATGTGATGGTGATGGATAGGAAAAAGGCATCCTAGAAGGCTCAATCATTCACAAGCAAGAATGGGGTGAGGTTCACCCCTTTAAGAACAACATATCTCAATGTACAATTGCAAAGAATTTGGGATTTCACCATCGACAAGCCATATCATCATCAAAAGATTCACAGAATCCGGAGAAATCTCTGCATGTAAGGTGCGAGGCCGAAAACCAACACTGAACACCTGTGACCTTCGATCCCTCAGGTGGCACTGCTTTAAAATCCGACATGATTGTATAAAGGATATTATTACATGAGCTCAGGAACACTCACTAAACACAGTTCATTTCTGCATTTACAAAGGCAAAGCGAAAGCCATATACACTATATTGCCAAAAGTATTTGCTCACCGGGCGGCACGGTGGTGTAGTGGTTAGCGCTGTTGCCTCACAGCAAGAAGGTCCGGGTTCGAGCCCCGTGGCTGGCGAGGGCCTTTCTGTGCGGAGTTTGCATGTTCTCCCCGTGTCCGCGTGGGTTTCCTCTGGGTGCTCCGGTTTCCCCCACAGTCCAAAGACATGCAGGTTAGGTTAACTGGTGACTCTAAATTGACCGTAGGTGTGAATGTGAGTGTGAATGGTTGTCTGTGTCTATGTGTCAGCCCTGTGATTACCTGGCGACTTGTCCAGGGTGTACCCCGCCTTTCGCCCGTAGTCAGCTGGGATAGGCTCCAGCTTGCCGGCGACCCTGTAGAACAGGATAAAGCGGCTACAGATAATGAGATGAGATTTGCTCACCCATCCAAATTATCGGAATCAGGTGTTCCAATCACTTCCATGGCCACAGGTGTATAAAATCAAGCCCCTAGGCATGCAGACTGTTTTTACAGTTTGGAGCTGGCCCCTTCCTCTTCCAACATGACTGTGCACCAGTGCACAAAGCAAGGTCCATAAAGACATGGATGACAGAGTCTGGTGTGGATGAACTTGACCTGCCTGCACAGAGTCCTGACCTCAACCCGATAGAACACCTTTGGGATGAATTAGAGCGGAGACTGAGAGCCAGGCCTTCTCGTCCAACATCAGTGTGTGACCTCACAGATGCGCTTCTAGAAGAATGGTCAAAAATTCCCATAAGCACACTCCTAAACCTTGTGGACAGCCTTCCCAGAAGAGTTGAAGCTGTTCTAGCTGCAAAGGGTGGACCAACGTCATATTGAACCCTATGGATTAGGAATGGGATGTCACTTAAGCTCATATGTGAGTCAAGGCAGGTGAGCAAATACTTTTGGCAATATAGTGTATCAACATCCAGAAATTTTGCCGAATTCTCTTGGCCTGAGCTCATGTGAGACAGACTGATGCAACGTGTAAATGTATGCTGTGGTCTGACAAGTCCACATTTCAATTTGGTTTTGGAAATCATGGATGTTGTGTCTTCCAGGCTAAAGAGGAAAAGGACCAGCCAAATTGTTACCAGCGCAAAGTACAGAAGTTAGTGTCTGTGATGGTATGAGGGTGTGTTAGTGCCCATGGCATGGGTAACTTGCACATCTGAGAAGGCTCCATTAATGCTGAAATGTGCATACAAGTTTTGGAGCAACATACCATATGCTACCATCCAGATGACGTCTCTTTCAGGGACGTCCCTGCTTATTCCAGCAAGACAATGCCAAGCTACATTCTGCATGTTACAACAGCATATCTTTGTAGTAAAAGAGTGCAGGTGCTAAACTGGCCTGCCTGCCTCGATTGAAAATGTGTGGTACATTATGAAGTGCAAAATACGACAATGGAGATCCCGGAATGTTGAACAATTCTAATGAAGAAAGAATGGGAAAGAATTTCACTTTCAGAACCTCAACAATTAGTATCCTCAGTTCCTAAATGCTCACTGCGTGTTGTTAAAAGAAAAGCTGATTTAATACAGTGGTAAACATGCCCCTGTCCCAACTTTTTTGGAACGTGTTGCAGGCAGTGAAATTCAGAATGAATGTATATTTACAAAAACCATGAAAGTTTATCAGTTTTAACATTAAATATCTTGTCTTTGTATTGTATTCAATTGAATATAGATAAAAAAAGATTTGCAAATCATTGCATTGTTTTTATTTATATTTTACACACTGTCCCAACTTTTTTGGAATTGGGGTTGTTGAAACAGTTTTTATAACCTTACCTGATGGGTTGCTTCTTCTTCTTCTTCTTCTTCTTCTTCTTCTTCTTCTTATTATTATTATTATTATTATTATTATTAAGTTAGTCATCTTTAACTTGAAAGTTTTTCTGACTTGTCTTGTCTTTCCTTTCATCGGTTTGTTTTGGTAGGCGTCTCCGGTGTCAGCATAAACAGTTGGGTGTAAAGCTGTAACTTTAAGTTTTCTGACACAGAGAAAGTCATTGATTTGTTTTCTAAAACAGCATGCCCTGTTCTGTTGTATTCCTTACTATATATACACGACAGAGTATATGATTCTCATTGAAGCTCATATAGTGATCATAAATCAGTGGGTGTAAATCATACTTTTGGCTTTTCCACCCATTTCACCATCATCTCGGGTGTCATAGGGTTGTTGGTGTGAAGAATCTATTAATACTGAACCTGAACATTATACCATTCAAGCTTGCTGCTCCTTCCCAGACCTATTTTGAGGTAAGCAAAGCCAAGTTGCAAGAGGTTATAGAACAACAGGAGGACGAACGGAAGGGACAGATGGAGTGATGGTGAAGAGGTGAAGAGTTCACTACAGGACACAATCACACATTAACTATGAGAAGCGTACCAGATAGATTGGCCAAGGATGAGCACATGCAGGAAGGATTGACTGGTAGGTGCTGAGTGTTAGACTGACAAATGTAACCAGAGCTTCGGAAAAGGGGTGGGCAGTGACTCTAGGCTCAAAGCAGGGCATGGCAATAAATATCTCTGGTAAGCAGAGGTGAAGACCGTCAGAGTCTCCCAGCTGGGTTTACGCCATTATCTACTGCATCAGAGAGAACGGTTTGATTGCTGTGCAGGCAAAATACAGAAATCTGTTGCATATGCATTCACTGAATTTACAACTACTGGTGTTAAGTTGTAAATTGCAGGCTGGAAATGTTGTGATTGTGTTCAGTCTTGAAAGATTAATTTGAGGGAAGGATTTGTGAATGCTAGTCCTTGATTCACCCTTAGAGGGGAGTAATGCCATGTTTTTGTGTTTAGAGTATGAATTGCAGTTTGTAGTTTGGCACTTTGTATTCTCTAATGTCTTTCTCTTCTTGAAAATTTGAAAACTTGACCTTCACGTCAGCTTTTGATTCCGAAAAATGTATTGCTATTACAAGTTTGCTAGTACTTTGGAATGCTCAGGACCTTTGTATCAGCACTTCTTTCACATATTTCCAGTGTACATCGTTATATTTCATGGTGATCTGGGCTCATATTCATCAACATCCTGTCACAGTAGGGTATAGGTCATAACTGCTGCAAAATTATGACAGTGAGGTCATTTTGGTTCTACTGTTATACATAAGAGTCAAAGCAAATTAATAGTGCAATACATAATAATGCTCTTAACTCAAATTTCAGAGAGCCTGAAGGAGTAGGTAACTCCAGCCTTATAAATAATATTAACACGTAAAATTTGTCTATACAGATGCCCTCAGTGGGCGGAGCTAACCAGACAACACCGGCACATCTGCTTGGTTATGGCATCATACTGTCGCAAACACAGCTTTTCATTCATAAATATCAAAACTACACTGAACTGTAAGTAATTTTAACCATAAGAATACTTTTAGCAAAACTATTTAGTAATTCTTGGTGTTTTAATGAATACAGGCCTTGTTCCTCCTCACCTTTCCCCAAGAAAATGAAAAGTTTTCATGGAAAGTCAATAGCTATATATGGTCCAAGAAATTTAGGTTTGCAGTGAAAAGTTTTAAACATCTATCCATCCATCATCTGTAACCGCTTATCCTGTCCTACAGGGTTGCAGGCAAGCTGGCCTATGGGCAAGAGGTGGGGTACACCCTGGACAAGTCACAAGGCTGACACATAGAGACAAACAATCATTCACACTCAATTTCAAGCCACTAGTTAGCTTAACCTGCATGTCTTTAGGGGATACCAGAGCACCCAGAGGAAACCCACACAGAGGACATGTAAACTCCACACAGAAAGGCCCTGGCTGGCCACTGGGCTCAAACCCAGGACCTTCTTGTTGTGAGGCAACAGTGCTAACCACTACACCACCATGTACTAATTCAGTCAACATCATATTTTACCTATTAACCTACAGGACTGTTAGTACAGTGTTAGGAACAGGTCAGTGCATGCAACGATTTCATAGGTAACAATTGGATAAACTTAGCAAAAGGGTGTGTAATTCAGATGATGATATTTAGATGCATAAGCTAAAATGTATTTTTTCTCAGTCCTAAAATATCGCAATACTTAATAAACATTGTTATTTGTTTGTTTGTTTTTTGATTGATTTATCATTGGAGCCAGTTAAGGGTTTTTATTTATTTATTTTTGTTTTTTTTTGTATCCCCAGAATTTAATTGCGTTTCTCACAATGAGAGCTTGGTGTCCCTGTTGAGCTATTTTCAGAGCCATTACACCCTCACTCCCCAAACATACCCCTCCCACACCCCCCACCCTCCCATAATAGGCTATAGGCTAAATAAGGATTTGCATTCTTCCTGAAAGGGACATATGAATGTAATAAAACGCAAAGAAAACAATCATATGGTAGTAGCTATTGATTATGGCAATAATCTGTGTAAATTATAGTTGCTTGTAGCCTGTGGCTATTCCACAGCTGAGGTTAGAATCCCTTATTTCATAGACAGCCATGATATAGGCTCTTCACTGTGCACTGAGGTAAATTATACTCGTTAATATGACCTGCTTGTGCCTCTTTCCCATAAACAAACAGCAAATCCTCAGAAGCAACCAACAAAATATTATTATTATTATTATTATTATTATTATTATTATTATTATTATTATTATTATTATTAATCAATCAATGTATTTATTTTTTATTTCTGTAGGTCAGGCTGAAAATATACTTTTTCATGGGGCCATGTAAGAAAATAAAATTATTATTATTATTATTATTATTATTATTATTATTATTATTATTATTATTGATTTTGTTGTTGCTGCTGCTGCGGTTAATAATGACTCATTCTGACTTATTTATTATGAATTATACAAATAACAATGCTTATTAAGTATTGCAATATTTTAGGACTGAGAAAAATACATTTTAGCTTATTTTTTTAAAAAATGCATCTAAATATCATCATCTGAATTACACACCCTTTTGCTTATTATTATTATTATTATTATTATTATTATTATTAATCAATTTATTTATTTTTAATTTCTGTAGGTCAGGCTGAAAATATACTTTTTCATGGGGTCGTGTAAGAAAATTCAAACATTATTATTATTATTATTATTATTATTATTATTATTATTATTAATGTATGTAGGTCAGACTGAAAATATACTTTTCATGGGATTGTGTAACATAATAATAATAATAATAATAATAATAATAATAATACATTTATTTTTAATTTCTGTAGGTCATTGGAGTCTGTACTTTTTCATGGGATTGTGTAACAAATAATAATAATAATAATAATAATAATAATAATAATAATAATAATAATAATTATTATTATTATTATTATTATTATTATTATTATTAATTTTGTTGTTGCTGTTGCTGTGGTTAATAATAACTCATTCTGACATTTATTATGAATTGGGTTTGTAAATCAGGAGACTTTCATATACTACTAATGCTGCTCTTATACTACTACTACTAATTATTATTATTATTATTATTATTATTATTATAATATGCTAATACGCTGTCATTTCCCGGTTCACTGGGGGAAAAAGTCATTTGTCTTTGTAAATTAATTTCACCACTTTCATTGAAACGCAGCTCTAAACTCCCGCGCGCGCTGTCCGGGGATTTAAACTGCGTCGGGCGCGAGAGCAGAATCCCGCGCGAGCCTCCGGTTCCGGTTTTGTCCCGCAGTGAAGCGGAGCTGCAGCTCTGTGGCTCTCTGAGTGTTTCAGACCCACTGCAGGAGTTACACTGCTAACATGGCGACATAAGAATAGAGAAACATGCCTTTTTTTCATTTTCTGTAAAGAAACCACTTCTTAAACATATAATCAGGTTTAACACTTCAAAGGAGTTTATAATAGTTTATAATATTTATTGTAGGGGAATGAATCACGAGGAAAAAAATGAAAATAAAGCTATTTTATTGTCAAAGCATTCAACATGGTTAGATAAACTATCAAATAGTAAATTTCAGCAAAAAGGATGAGACACAGAATCTATTCCTCACGGACACAAAATATTACACCTTTCTTGTATTCAAACAAATATTTACAGTGTTGTAAATAGACTGTATCTTAAACAGATAACTCTAATTTACATGCATTCTTAAATATAGTTCAACATCATAATCCGAATTATTTTAATTAGGCCTATGGACATGAAAAGCAATTGAATATGTTTTTTTTTTTTTTTTGTCTTCATGAAACTGAACTACATTTCAATTCATTTCTATACATTATACAATACATGAATATATACAAAATACAAATTACATGTACATGTTATTATTTCCCCTTTCCCCCACAAATAAGTGCTTCATATGATAATAGATTTTTCAAATAGATTTTTTAGAGTTTTTGGGTTTTAAAGTTTTGCATACACAAAAGCATGACATGTTGAAAGATACAATCCAAACAGAAATGTCCTTAAGAATGTGAGAGCTCCAATTTGACAAGATTGACAATATTCCCCTTCCAATAGAAAAAAAAAGAATAATAATGTGGTTTGAAAAAGTATAGTGCCCCAAAAAGTTAGTTATGAGAGGTCATGTGACGTGAGAGGTGATGCCTCTCTCTGAACGACTCATTGCAGATGGGGCACTTGAGCTTCTCCTCACGCCGCCTCTTGACCAATGGCTCCATGGAATATTCCTTTTTGTGGTGTGAACGCATGTGGTACACCAGGTCAGAGGTCATGCGGAAAGAGGCGTTGCATTTTGCGCACCAGTTCTGTGCTGGCAGGCAGAGAGAGGTGAAGGATGGGGGCAGGAGTGTGAGGGCAGATGGCATCTGGAGCTGGATGGCGCTTGATGATTTAGGCCAGAAAGTTGTTGCGTAGAGGAACGGGTTCTGCTTTGACATGCCACCTGGTACAGGACAATTGGTGCCCAGTTCAGAACCTTGCAGCTTGGCTCCCAGGTGATCAGCCTGGTAGAGTCTACTGGAAGTGACCGTGTCACCTACAGGAGGTTGGCAGTCTACTCCAGGCATCAGCTTAGGTGTCATGATGAGTGGTGAAAGCTGTGAGAAAGAGCGTGATGGCTGGCTGAAGGCGCTCTTGCGCTCGGAGCCTCCGGAATCCTGGGACACTGAAGTGAAAGCACTCGCTACAGCTGAGCTCTCGATCCGTGACTGAGGCGGCTGTGTCTCGCTCAGCACTTGCCGAATGCTAGGATGCTTCTCACTGCCAGGCCTCACGGTGTCTGTCTTATTCTCTGAGTTGAAACCACCATTTTTGGCACCATGCTTTAAGCCCTGTGGTGATTTTTTTACTTCAGTAAAAGCACTGCGTTTTGTTTCTGGGACCTCAGAGGGTGAGAATGGTTGCCTGTTATCATCCAGGCCATAGGCTCCACGGTACTGCTGGGCCGAATTAGCCAGTTCTTCCTTGGACTTTGGGGTTGAGCCCATGGCCCGGTTGTGGTCCTCCAGATCAGAAAATTTGCGCTTTCCTGAGCTCTCACTCAATATCTCTGCCTCTTTATCAGTGGCAGGACTTGTCCTGTTGTTCTCCAAGTCTCTGGCAAGGTTGTGGAAGTCTGTTGATGGCTTTCCATCCTGGAGGCTGGAGAAACCTTCAGATCGGCCCAATTTAGGGCTTGAACTGGAGGTAGGCATGCTGGCCTGTTCTCTAGTGTCCTTAGCATCGTCCTCGCCACTGGCCATCATTTGCAGTCTCTTGGTGCATCGGAATCTCAGGTGAGCCAGGAAAGGGAACTCAAACTGGAATCGCTGACAGCAGTCTGGACACAGATAAGGTGGTGATCCTGCACAAACCAAAAATCAAACAAACCAAACAAACCCACACACAAAAAACAAAGAACAATAACTTATAAGGGATTTTAAATTTTTGCTAACAGATATGTTTTTAACAAAATAAGAAGAGACAGTAAATAATACGCTGCCATCGCCAAGTTTAGCGAATGAGTATTCCGAATCCTCACTACAGCAAAGTTATTTTAACTTATATCATGAAAAAAAGCATTCATTTTGTAATGAGTGTTATGTTAAAACTTTTTTTTTTTTTACAATTAGGTTTATGCTTCCTATCAAGCATCTTATTCTAATGAAGTATCAGTTCTACAAATGCATCGATCCATCAACATACCCGGATTTAAAACGTCATTTACCTGTTGTCCAATAAATATTAAATAAATAAATAAATAAATAAATAAATACTAACACATTCTGTTGAACTGTACCTTTGCTTTTTCTGCTCGTGCTGAGTAACAGTAGCTCGATCAGGTCCTTCCCGTACCACACCAGGAGTTCTTCATCCTTCTCGATTCTTCTCAGTGACCTATAGAAGAGCTGGCCGTTCTTCACATAGGCCTCCAGATTCTGCTCATCTCTATCTCTGGCAGACTGGACCAACCTCAACCACATCAGACCTTCTGCAGAACTTCCTGCAGCTGACGTGTCCACCTTTTATCACAGATGCAAGCAATATTATTAAAACTACGTTTAATTCTATAACCGAAGCACACCCTATGATGACTTGTTGTTGTTGTCTGAAGAAATTAACCACATAGGCATTGTAAGAATGAATTCAGCACTGCAAATGCAACAATATATGAAAAACTAATATAGGATATCGTATATAATATAGGAATCCTCATGCTCAGAGCTCACATGGACATATATATATATATATATATATATATATATATATATATATATATATATATATATATATATATGTTCATTGTGAACTTGGCCAAGGCTCCTTCTAAAAAAAAAAAAAAAGGTTTTCAAACCTGATTTGAACTCGTATGTATCCACAAGTTGAGTCAATAACCTTAAAGTGCAATGTGAGGATCATTCCGCATGACTTTTACCCTGAAGATGTAAGGCGCCGTCCTCTTGTCTGTGGATTTGAGGGCGATGAAGGCGATGCTGTCATACAGTGAAGTGTGACTGAGCACACACGGCCCGAAGATGGCGTTTTCAGGGATGTCGCAGGTGGTGTACACGCTCGTGAAAATGTCCGTTAAACACTGCTGCATGGCCTTGGCGTCTCCATCCCATGCCGACTTCTGCGAACTGGACTCCTCCATCACGGCCTTCGAACCAAAGCACAGAACAAAATGAGTCGGGGGGGACTCAAGTCCAGCAGTCTGTTTAAAGTACAGGACACTCAGATCTGAGGATAAGCTAGTCTACTTTATACCTATATAAAACAATAAAAAAAAATCACTGCAATAAACAGATCCAGTCTCAGACACGTGACCATGATTAATAGCCGCATTTAAATCTATGCGGCCTTCATATGCGACTTTTCAAAATCGAGTGATATTTGCTTTAATATTAGCCTACACATGATGATGATAATGATGATTCTTTTAAAATAAAAAAAGTACACAACGTTAATATTTATGATTAAAACATCAAATTATTATTATTATTATTATTATTATTATTATTATTATTATTATTATTATTATTATTTAAAACAATCAATTTATTGTATCCATCGCAGGTACAACAACAGTCGTCAGTCTGTATCACCAGAGCAATCAGGCTATTTTGCACATTTTTCATGCCACTGATACGGAGGGAAATTAGCGGCATTTAGAGTCGGAGGAGCATGTCGAATGGATTTCAAGTGCACTGTCAAAGTCGCTGATTTCGTGTGCAGCAGCCTTCACTGCTATTCTATACCAAAGTAACGTATGTCCTTTCATTAACATAATCCACCACTTTCCTTCAGAGACTTTAATTAAACCAGCAAATGAAAGGAGGTCGGGGTCCCCCCCCCCCCCCCCCCCCCAACCCTGAATGCACATTTAGGAATGATCCGATTTTTGTCTTGCTTAGAATAAAACTCATTATAAGCTGCACAAAACGAATAAGACTTACCTACTATTTACACAGATCTGGACTTAGCAAAAAAAAAAAAAAAAAACAGGAAAAAAAACCCTAATACACTCTTCACAGACTACTACTTTTATATTAATGTCCTTCATCATTATTACTATTTTAATTCTTGGCTTAATATTTGTTTGGAGTAGCACTGCAGAAGATAGTGGACTTGAAATTTTCAATTTCAAATTCAGTTGGTGAAAATGATATAATTGCTTGTCATTTGGATCGCCTACATTTTACAAATTGAATCCTTTCATAAAACACACACACACACACACACACACACACACACACACACACACACACACACACACACACACACACACTTTAAAGTAGGATATATTCTACATCCTATAGCCTGTGTAGTCACTTTGTTTTTTTTTATTCATTGTAATTTTTATATATTTATTTTAGATAGGTTGTCCATTGGGTAATAATTCATTAATTCTTTTTTTCCTGTTTCTTATTTCTTGTTGTAGACTGTCTGTATAGAAGAGAGTCAAAATGACCATCCAGAAGGACATTAACATGCCGAAAACGTCCGATGAGCCCAAACTGAACATCCGACTCCCCGACTTCATGCAACAGTCAGAATCTATCTATCTATCTATCTATCTATCTATCTATCTATCTATCTATCTATCTATCGGTGTTTTTAAAAGTTTCATATATATATATATATATGCATGCACACATTTCTTTTTTTTTTTTGAGCAGTTTTAGTACTGAGCTCTTCTTTTGTAGCTCTTTGGGTCGGTGGGGTAAAGCCACACAAAGAGCCCGATGAATATGCATCTCTCCTCTAAACTGAACAGAGCCTGGGCATTTCCAAAACACAACAGATGAACCCACTGACCCCCGGCTTCACGGTGAAATTTATAACCCTTTCTGAGCGCGGCTTTGTTATTATTCCCATTTACGACTTGCACAATAACCACCAAACTCGTTCACGCCGTTCAGTGAAGGTAAATATATTGTAAGTCAAGGCGCTTTTCATCCTGTGTGCACTAACATCTGCGCAAATCTTTCTCTCGTTTCTACAGCAAAGCCTCAGTGTTGAACCAACACGTATACTATTCATCTAACTTCATCCAAATCAAATGCAATGCGCATCTAAGTTCCTTTCTGGAGCAGTGAGCACGGTGCTGCTGTGCATCCAGCCAAAAGGATGCTTTCGCAATGAATGAAACGCATCCGGGCTGTTTCACATTCAGCTCGACATACTCACCGATTAGCAAAGGATTAGAGAAAAAGAAGAAGAAAAATAATCCACAAGGTTTGCAAAGCTGTAAGAATGTGCCGTGAACCGTGCGCGTGCAGAGCCGTGAAGTCCGCGCGCGCACTCAGTACATTTCCCGCTCCGGTTGAAGGTGAGAGTGCCGGCGCGGGCGCGAGCGCGAGCGCAGATGGAGCCGTGAAGCAGCGACTGACTGACACACACACTCTCGCACACACACTTTTTGTTTGCTGCGCATAATCTGCCCAATGAGGCGTGTCACTCTCCGTCTCCTCCCTTTAACTCTTCACGAGCCGAGGCCGAGCTGCAGGCGCTTTAGTTCAGAGGAGCCATTTACAAAAAACACAACAAAACAAAACAACCCAATAAAATCTCTGAAAATGCTGGAGATCTGCAGAGGGATTAAACAGGAAAGTGGCACGTATATAAGAAAAGTTGGTATATTTTAGGCATGTTTAAGCAGCCCTGTTCATACAATAATAATAATGATTGGCTCATGTGTTATTATAAACCTATTATTATTATTATTATTATTATTATTAGTAGTAGTAGTAGTAGTAGTAGTAGTAGTAGTAGTAGTAGTAGTGCACAACAAAAAATTCATGGATGATGAAGATCTTTTAGGGCTTCATGTACTGTCTCTGGACCCTTAAATGAAACTCCAGGAATCTTATTTTAAATAATCTCAATCTCAAAGAACCCTGATATTATAAATGTAAACCCTTAATGTTTCTAATTGTCCAACTGTATACTCCATGTAGTATTAGTAGTCGTATTAGTATTAGTAGTGTTAGTAGTAGTGTTAGTCGTATTAGTAGGAGTAGCATTAGTATTAATAGCATTAGTATCAGTATCAGTATTAGTGTTAGTAGTAATTGTAGTAGCAGTAGTCGTATTAGTAGGAGTAGCATTAGTATTAATAGTATTAGTAGTAGTATCAGTATCAGTGTTAGTAGTAGTATTAGTCGTATTAGTAGGAGTAGCATTAGTATTAATGGTATTAGTAGTAGTATCAGTATCAGTGTTAGTAGTAGTATTAGTCGTATTAGTAGGAGTAGCATTAGTATTAATAGTGTTAGTAGTAGTATCAGTATCAGTGTTAGTAGTATTAGTCGTATTAGTAGGAGTAGCATTAGTATTAATGGTATTAGTAGTAGTATCAGTATCAGTATTAGTATTAGTAGTAATTGTAGTAGTATTAGTCGTAGCTATTAGTAGGAGTAGTATTAGTATTAAAAGTATTAGTAGTAGTATCAGTATCAGTGTTAGTAGGAGCAGCATTAGTATTAGTAGTAGTATCAGTATCAGTATTAGTGTTAGTATTAATAGTAGTAGTGGTCGTATTAGTAGGATTATTATTATTATTATTATTATTATTATTATTATTATTAGTAGTAGTAGTAGTAGTAATATCAGCATTCCCCATGACGTTAATATGAACAAATAACCTACAATTATTCGCTCATAATTCATAGCTTTCCATGCAAAATTTAAAAACAATAAACATACAAGACTAGTTGCATAGCTAGGCATCACCTTTCATCTTAATTGCATGAGTATCTTTTTATATTTTAGTTAGCCTATGCAGGCATCACCTCTTTCTTTAATAGGATTGAAAAAAGAAGAAGCTTGGATTCTACATTGCCAATTCCCTGTACAGCGTCCTAGCCCTCCGGGTTACTAATCATCATTTTGCACTTTACTGAGTGCACTGTTTTGTTCACTATCAACCATCAGCCATCTGCACAACTCTTCTGGCTTTGGAAATCCTGGGCACGCGCGCGCGCGCGCGCTTCACTCTCTTCCCTGCGAGCACGCGCGCGGCGGCGGCGGCGGCGGTGCGCGCTGCCCGTTGCGCGCTGAGGACTGGAGCGTCCTGACCTCAGCCCTCAGCTCTCTCAGCTCTCTCAGCTCCGAGCCCTCAGCCCACACTTCGGAGGATTTTATAAAGTCAGAGAGGTTTCTTAGGGTCCGGGTCCGAGCCGCACGCGCCGGCCGGGGTTCACGCGCCTCTGGACGGTGAAGAACCGGTTGAGGAGCTGCTCCTGTCTGTGTGTTGGACAGCTGTGTGCCAGAAGTGCAGCGTTCTCGGGTGTATTAACTGACTGAGATGAGGTAAGTGCTACATATAATGGGTTTCAGAAGCTTTCTACACATGAGAAATGAAACTGGTTCTTGGAGACACATATTGCTAACAAGTTATTTATCTCTATATGGTGAAACTCAGCCTATAGAAATATGCACATACATTCAGTGAATGTGTCTCTGGCATGTCACTGTAGCCTGTGATTAATAGGAAAGACGTGTAATTGAAGAATAATGACTTATGGGGCAACTTTTTTTTTGTTTATAAAGTCATCTTAATGTTTGTATGGAGGTCACTATAGAGTGTTTTGGATTTGGACACAAGTGAAGTTTGTTTAAGGCAGTAGGACTTTTGAAAAATGATTCACAGTAAAAATGTTTATAAGACTTCAGACAGTATAGACTAAGTTACTTGATGAAAATAATACATCCATACACAAACATGGAGAGATTTTTGTTTTGCAAATGCAGGTCAATTAAATACTTTTTTTTTAGTAAGTCATCACATTAAAACTGTTTTTTTTCCCTCATATGATTTTAAATCAAGAATACAAGCATACTTACAAATTAGCATTTTAATCCATATGGCTCTATCAAGTGTTGTACATGTTGTACAGTACTTATAATTATGTTTTAAAGCCTATATATGTTCTTAACTTTGGTTAAAATTTCATTGTGCTTTCTAAATAAAATTTATGTACGTACTAATCTTTTAAACTGAGAAGTTCGTTTGTTTGTTTTTTGAGCTGCATGGCTGTCTGGAGTCATGAAGTTTATATTAAGTAAATATGTACAACTGATATAAAATAATGTACATATTATAAAGCTAAATAAATATAAAATACAGAAAACTGCTTCATGGATGGTGGAGCAGTGGGTATAATGCTGCCATTTCACACCTTTACAATCCCTGGTTCGATCCTGAGCTTGGGTTAACTGTTTACGTTCTCCCTGTGTCTCCAGGGGTTTCTTCTGGGTCCTCTGGTTTCCTCTAACTTCCCCAAAACATGCCGGGCTACTCAAAATACCCTTAGGTGTGATTGTGTGAATGAGAATGTGCTTGTGTATACGTGCATGGTGTATTCCCGCTTCACACCCAGGGACCCTGTTGCTGAAAATTAATGCATATCTGATCATCTACTTCATTTCATATCACACCACGTTAAACCAAAATCTTCATCAAAATATTTGTACTTCCTGTTATTCAAGCCATTAATTCCCAATTTAAGAGCTTTCCATGGTAAATTATATCATAATGAGTTGAAGAATTAACTGTGCATTAAAGTGGAACTGACGACAAAGCTCTTTTTGGTGAATCAAAAAGAGTTATTTATTTCCTAATGTGTTTTCCTTTCTTTCTTTCTTATTTATCTTTATGCAGGTCGATCACATGCCCGTCCAATGTAAGTATTAAGGCAGAAACCTTTTTTTTTTTCAAAGTAAGGCTTTTAAACTGATTTAAGATTTGATTCTACTTTTACATATTGATGTTTTTCTTGCAAGGCTATGCCATAAGCCTGTTATTATTTATGTATTCATAGCTATAAATCCTGTCCTGCTCCACACACACTGCTATAGCATAATAAGGATCATTTTCCCCAAACAAAGATCTGAATTAAAGCCACAATCAGTTGCCATCTGCTTCAGCAGTTTATGGTCACAGGCAGAATGCACAGCGAAGCTCCCCTCCTCTCACTATCTTTTTAAAATAACCCACAGTAATACCAGGTTGGACGTGTGTGTGTGTCATCTTTTGCTTTATAAGGACAAAAATGGAAATTTTAAGCTGTTGACAGATTAAGAGCACATCCATTATGTGTTTTATAAAATACTTGCTTGCAGTCTACAAAAGCAGTTAAATGAAAAGTAGATGGACATTTATACATTGAGCACTGTCGATTTATTTAATTCTGTAAATACGGAACCACTGTTTTTTTTTAAATACCTTGACTTGTAGTGATGCTTTGACTTTCAATAAAAGATGAAAAAGGATTATAATAACAGCATTATGCCATATATTATACTGTATATGTTTTCTCAGGTAAAGAAGTGAAATGCTCCTCTAGCAATGTGTGTAAATATTAAAAATGCCTATTGTCAGCTGAAATGTGAAAGCCTGTGAGGTGAACAACATACACATATATCCTTTATTACATTTTTCCTTATTACTTGTTGAAAATCCTTTATAATCAGTGACAGACAGACATCACTAGGCTCGAGGTATCTTGAGTCATGAGGCTTTCTGTTGGACCTGAGCAGGTAAGATGATTTTGTCCATTTCACAACTTATCTTCTTAAGGCAAGCCGTCATCGATAAACATTGATGTTTGTTATGGATTATGATCAGTTTCTGTTTCTTTCTCCACACTTTGCTTTTTGCATCACATATACATCTTGGTCTCATCAAGTCATTAGAAGCAATTCAATGAACTTTTGGGGACTCTATTATTATTATTATTATTATTATTATTATTATTATTAGTGCCACAGCATGTAGCATTCCTGCCTCAGAAGCTTCACAGTTCCTGTCTTGATCCTGAGCTCAAGTTACTATGCGTACAAACTTTTATATGTTCCTCCAGTGTCCACCTGGGTTCTCTCTTGGTTCTCCGTGTTTCCTCCCAACTCCTAACTCGGAATCGTCCCTAGAATTGAATGAGCGTGTAAATGTGTGTGTGTGTGTGTGGTACTGTGAGATGGACTAGAGTGTTTCCACCTGATGTCGTCCAGTGTTCACTGTGACCCTGACCAGAATAAAGCAGCTCCTGAAGAGAAATAATAATAATAATAATAATAATAATAATAATAATAATAATAATAAGTTTTGCTTGGCACTGCCAACATTCTGCGAAAAGTGCTCTCGGTGTGACGTCAAAGTGACTTGATGGAGAGCACTATAATGGAAGAACTCCAGTATAAATTAATGTGTGTACTAAGACATAATAAAAATCAGGAATTTTTATGTTCCTGTTTTGGACGTTAATCATTAATTTGTTTGACATTTTGTGATGAAGTTTCTAAGGTCATGCTGATATACTCAGCTATAACAGATTGTTTGCTTTTGATTTTCAGCCTCACAACAGCCTGCTTTACTGGTATTGATACTTCCTTTGTTCCTTCGTCCTCAGGTTTAGTGACTTCAGCAAAAGACTCCAGTTGCAAATGCCTGCCTAAAAATCTACCCTCGACATTTTCTTAACTGTCTCATGCCTGAACTAATAATGGGCAGTTTTGTAGTTTGGTGAGCAGGAAATCTGTCTATTACTTATTCAGCAGTTTCCTTAAATAAATAAATAAATAAATAAATAAAGCTTTAAAGATGCTTAAAAAAACAACAACCCACGACTGTCAGTGTCCACTTACTTGCAGACTTACTCATATTCTCATCTTTCTGACTGTAATGAATGTCCTTTTTTACTCCTTAATTAAACGATGCCATGCCAACAAGCTCTTGCTCTATTTTGTGCTCTATTTTGTCCTATTTGTGATTGAAAAAAGAAAATGTTTGATTATAGATCATTTCTATATTTTCTACAGCAGTTAAGCTTGTGTTCTATGTAAGTCTTGTCTTAATTCTTGCATAAATTTATTGACCCCACACACTTTTAGTCTTGTGCATATCGTAAAACATATTCTCAACATGTATTATTATTACATATTAAATAAGAATGGCAGGACAAAAAAAGTATATTTGTATAATGCTTTCTTTTTGATTTGGAGGCTAATATTTTATCACATTTTTTCTGTTTCACAATGTGATTAAACACATAAACCTGATATATGCACAAGTTTGTTGTTTTATACAGTACATCAGACCATAAATGATTTAATATAACAGTGTGACTTTTGTATGGAAATGATGGAATTATGGAACAGCTAAGTGTAGGAATAAGCCTCAGAGCTGCAGTGTCTCAGGTTACCGTCTGTGTGGAGTTGTACACGTTGTTCTCATGTCCATATGGGTTTCCTCTGGGTTCTCTGGTTTTCTCCTACCTCCCAAAAAACACGTGTATGTATTGGCTATGCTAAACGTCTGTGTATAGTGTGCTGCAATGGACTGGTGTCTCATCAAGAGTGTATTCCCGTCTCACTCCCTACAGCATATTCCATGGATATGCTCTGGATCTAACGCAACTCTGACCAGAATGAAGTAATTACTGAAGATTTACTAATGAATGAATCGAGTAATTGATGCACATGATCTGTGGTTTAGTTACGTTAAAAGGCTGTTGCATTGTGTCATATACTTCGACACAAATCTGTGAATTGTATATTTATAGTGATTGGCATGAAGAATAAACAAGAAGTGTATTGGGACATAGAGAGGTTTTCATGAATCATGAATTAAAAGTGAAACGAAAAAGAAGAGATTAGAGAAATGTCAGCTCTAGTGAAGGCCTTCCATAGTTTTTCCAATGGAGGGCAGAAGAGGAAAGGGAAGGAGTCTGAGGCCCTGACAGCAGTGAAGAAGTTCCAAGTGTAGCATGTGTCTCTTAAGAGGAGGGTAAAGAGGCCATTCTCATCTCTCTCTCTCTCTCTACCTAATATTCTCACAACATACACAATCCCTCTGTCCTGTCACCACCCCAGGTCAATGAGTGCTGTTTCTCCTACAATGCATCTTAGAGTAACTCTCTCAGACAGATTCACATCAAATGCTTCATCTGGAGGGCAACAAACCGGGGGAAAGGAATAAATTAATAATAAACCACTTTTATACTGGATCCAGCGATTATACAAATGGTGGAAACAGCCAAAAATATTCTGTTATGGCATATGGCACTTCAGCTGCCATATGTGCCAGTTTTCACAAAAATTGGCACCATGGCACATGATGGTCAGTTGTAACTGCCAAAAACACAGCGAGGGCTGTGCAGAGAGACAGAGAGAGAGAGAGAGAGAGAGAGAGAGAGAGAGAGAGAGAGAGAGATGCTTCAGTGCTTCAGACAAGTGTGCTGATGTCCCTGTGCAGTTCCCACTGTATAATCAGGAGTAAATTATCAAATGCTGGAACAAAGATTTAGGCAAGATGAAGAAAGTGCCTTTGGGCTCTCATCCTTTACTCTTTCTCCCTTTTCTCTTGCTTGGTTGATGCTGCAGGAACCTTGGTTCTCAGTCCACCTGGCTGTGAAGCAGAGGCAAACTTGATGTGAATGCACGGAAGCAAAAATTGGCTGGACTTTCCAAATCCAGAATGTCACATCATTAGCATTATAATTTCAATCAGGCAGTCTCAGAGTTCTTTGTATTTGGGTCTTTTGTGTGGAATTGAAATGACATATCAATGTGTGTTTTTTTGCTATTTGTTTTTGCACATTGTATCGATGCTTCAAATCATTTTGGTCTCGTTTCAATCAGTCATGAATTTGATTCAAAAGAAATCTGTAATATTCAGCTTCACTCCAGTCCTGATTTAGTATTCTCATTCTGCTCGTTGGCTTTGGTAACGACTTATCAACAATGTTTCCTGTGAATCTGGATCCACTCTGACTTGCTTTCAAGTGAAGTCCATCCAATTTCCATTGGCCATCCATCCATATGGACAAAATATCATGCTTTCAGGAACAAGAAAGAAAATGCAATTGCAACGTAAGCATGATTAAATAAAGTCTGAATACTGCAAAGAGCCAGGACCAGAGCCAGGTTTGCATCTGAGCTAAGCCACTGTAGCAAAAATGGTCCAGGTTTTTTCCAGGACTGCCCAAGGGCATATGCTTGCCCCCTGTCAGTTCAAGAAGATCTGACGTCTGGCATCAGTGAATTCTGCCAGAACCCAGCTCTGAGTCCCATCTATAGACCATGCACAGGTATAAGAATATCTTATATACAGTATGTGATCTCACATCACATGTAGATAAGGGGTTCAAAGAGCAGGTTCAAAGAAGATTAGATTATAATATTCCAAAAAAAAAAGCCCACTCATCCCTGTATTAGAGTTTTTAGTCTATGATTGCTGATTTACAATGTTATTAAATTGATGCTCAACAAATATTAGTATAAATATTCATACAATGAGGAAGAAGTAGGAAAAAAAACCTCACCACCCCAAAGTTGATCTCATCTCATCTCATTATCTCTAGCCGCTTTATCCTTCTACAGGGTCGCAGGCAAGCTGGAGCCTATCCCAGCTGACTACGGGCGAAAGGCGGGGTACACCCTGGACAAGTCGCCAGGTCATCACAGGGCTGACACATAGACACAGACAACCATTCACACTCACATTCACACCTACGGTCAATTTAGAGTCACCAGTTAACCTAACCTGCATGTCTTTGGACTGTGGGGGAAACCGGAGCACCCGGAGGAAACCCACGCGGACACGGGGAGAACATGCAAACTCCGCACAGAAAGGCCCTCGCCAGCCCCGGGGCTCGAACCCAGGACCTTCTTGCTGTGAGGCGACAGCGCTAACCACTACACCACCGTGCCGCCCCCAAAGTTGATTATTTTCCAATAACAGCAAATCCTGAAATGTTTTAATCTGTTTACCACACCAATTTGCTAATGAAATGTTTTTTCTCTATGTATCCAAGATCAACAAATCATGCTTTTAAACATTTATAGTTACAAACAAGTTAGTTCCTACTATTGCTCATGTTACAGCAGCTATTTAACAGTTATTCCATGAAATCGAGTCGTACATGAGCTGATAGTCGATGAGACGCATAGCACTGAGTTGGCTATAAGCCATGTATGACGAGATTGAGTGGAATAACTGTTTTATTCTATCCACATTCACTGGATTTTGAGAAACAGAGCATTTTTATTTTGATTTTTTGCAAATTCAATAAATAAAAACTTTATATAAAACGTCTGACAAAATAATTTCTGCTTAGAATGTAAACAAATTGGCGAAATGACAGGAGCAATTTGTGAAAAATGTTATAATAATAATTCTTGAAAAAAAGATATGTTCTTACAATGGAATACTTTAATTCCATATATTATTGCTTTTTTGTTTTTGTATTTTTGGGGGGTTTTGTTTTCAAGTGGAGTTTTTATTTCGTCCTCAATTGGTTCAGCAACATGCTCCGCCATTTTGTTTTTCTCTACTCACGGTATATGAGCTGATAGCCTCGTAGTAGAGTAGCCAATAAGAGCGTGCAATTGCTCATATCCAGTGAATGTGGACAGAATTAAAATAGTTGTTTCCTCATCAGCCTCTCTTTTTTTCTCTTGTAAAACAAACCATTTAAAAAAATACAACTTGTCATATTCCCAAGAAACTGACAAGTGTAAACCCAGCTGTGTCGAACACTTTCCTGAAGCAGAAACACCACTAACTGCTCCCATGATCTGACACTGGAAACTCCTTCCATAGAAGAGCTGCTGTTATAGAAAACTAATCAACACCTCCTCATCAATCAGAATTAAGAATCCAACAACACTGTGGTATCAAAAAAAAGAAAAAAAAGTTGGTGCAAGATTTGAGGATCATTACTAAATGTTACTCGTATGTCAGAATGATCCCTGAACACATAAAGAACCTTCTTGGGAACAAAAGTTGGTAAAGCTGTAACATTTAGAAAATATTCTGCTAACCTGTAATGAATAATTGGGCACAGACCACAGCCCAGAGTTTCACTTTCAATGTGTCTTTCAGTTAGTATAAAAGATAATGAGAATAAAGATGAAAATGTGAATAAGTAAGAAAATGTGTAATGTAATTTTAATTATGCACATTACACATTGTGTAAATCTTTTTTTAAAGATCACTTAACTGAACTGTCAGCATTATATATATTAAAAAAAGTAACTGTCCCATATATTCTCAAGTTAGTATAAATTTGTAGTAATAGAAAGATTAGTAATTAATGTTCTGGGACCTTCTTATGATCAACCTCTGTATTAGACCTTTCCCATTTGGGATTAATATTTCAGCCTGGGTCAGGTGGTCCGAGGGTTGACAATCTCAATCACTTATTTCTGGCACTGCCGAAGAATCCAGTGGCTCCATGAAGTCCATCTTCACTTGCTGAGTAACAGTGTTGTCTGATAAATGACAGCTTGCAGACAATTTATTGGGGATTATGGGCCTACCAGGTATATTACTCTTGTGAACAGAATATGTAATAACTGTAATAACCGAATGGGATAGCAGTGGATTTCAAATTCTGCTATCTTTCACTCCTTACTTCAAAGTTTATCATTTGTAATTTTTTTTTATTTTAGAAAATTATAAGACAATTTTGCCATTGTTGTGCATTAGCAGTGAGAAGCCTTATGTCAACATTGGTACTAAGCAGGGATAGCTGGTATGAACTGGCTAGCAAGGCTAAGCCCTCCCTCCTTTTCAGGGAAAACATACTGTAGGTCATAATAAGAGCAATTTTTTTTGGCATCCACATCATATTAACACCTTTTAACAAATGTGTTGAAGGTTTTTTTTTCTTTTTACATTGTGGAATCAAGAACAACAGCACCACCAATGGTCATAAGTAAAAACACATAGAATGGTATGAAGTAGGGATATAACCAAAATAGTGGTAAGATTCATGGTACATGTGACTACTGCTTATAAAAAATTTTTCCGATACCATGTCCATACAGTATAATCAATTATACTTGCCTCATCTCTTGCAAGCATCACCAAGCTGTGAGCAGCATCAGGGCTTGTAGTATTTTGGTTACCAATTTTGTTTACTGTGTTTTGTTCAAAATACAGTGCTGTGAACTATATCCAATAGGAACAGGCATAAAGCAGAAAACAAAATTAAGACCCACAAGTCCATGCCTAAGCATCATCCTCACCACTTTCCAGTCAAGATTGAGCCTCAGTTCAACATTGTCCGGGGGCATAAAAAGTACACGAAGCATTAAAAAAACCTTACAAAACCTTTAATTTGACCTTTCAGAAGGACCAAACAAAAGCTGTAATAATCAAAATGTAAATTTTCTTAAAATAAACACCACTTACTTGATATCGAATCAGTAGCCTTGGCGAACCACGAAGTGAATTTCATTTATCTTTTTATCTGCTGATTATCTTCCGATACTATGAAGTTATAATGAGGTTTCTCTTATTTTGTTTCTGGTTCTGATTGGTTCCAAAGTTTATCAAGAAGTAGAATGCATTATCGAACTTGATCAGGATAAGTGCTGATTGGTTACGAAGTTTCGCCATTGTTACACTCATTCTTACAACACGATGACATAGTGGCTACTGCCTTGCTTCGTCTCTATGAGGCAGTAGCCACAAAAAACAAACAAGCAAGCAAACAAACAAAAAAACCCTTCAGTTTTAGGCCATTCCCATTTCAGGTCGAACTCCAAATAAAGATAGAGATAGTGACAACACATTGTGAAACACCTCCTTCATGAAATAACATGTTTACAATACATGTTATTCAAAAGACGCACAGCTTAATTACAGATTTGAAACACTTGGCTTACAGAAATCTTTCAAAGAATATGTTCCTTTCTGTAATAGTTGTATGCCTGTGATTAGACCCAGTGCTCAATCCTAATCCTAATAGTAATGCTGAGTAAATACTAGTAGAGTTGGTAATAGCTCTCTCATTCAATATCATGAACAGATGTCACTGGTAAAGTTTGCCAATATGCATTATAAGCAAAAGTACAACCCCAAATCAGAAAAACTTGGGATAGTATGTTGAACTTGAAATTAAAACTGAAAACAATAATTTGTAAATTATCTTTGAACGGCACTGGACTCAAAACAATACAACAGTACTTTTTGTATGTATTTGATGTCTTATCTCATGAATTTTACTGTTTTTTCCAAAATAAACACATTTCAATTTTGATTCTTGCAACACATTTGAAAAAAATAAAGTTGGGACGGGAAACCATTTACCACTTTATAATGTTGCTATTCCTTCTGACAACACTTAAAATATGTTTAGGGACTGAAGACACCAAGTGATGAAATGGTTCAGGTGTTATTTTGTCCCATTCTTCCTGAAAATCTGTGACCTTGAGTTTGACCTTTCAGGGTCACTCAAGGTCAAAGATCATGGTGCCAAATGAAAGGCCATATGGGAGTTCCTATATGCTCATAATAGTAAACATTTGTCTATCGGCAACCGTTTTTGAGTTATAATGAAAAATATGTTATTTTGACCGAAAGCTTGACCTTTCCAGTGACCTTGACCTTCACCTTGACCCGATTACCCCCAAAATTTAATCAGGTAATCTACCGACCATTGCACACCTACCCTGAAAATTTGAAGTCAATCGGTGCAACTGTCTAGACACTAGATTGTTAACAGACAGACACACAAACAAACAAACAAATGAAAGTTTGAAAGAAAACTATGAGAGTTACCCCATCATGTAGCATATCAATGGAAGCAGAATTGAAAGATGAACATTTTAGAATTGATTTGAAGGAAAATTGATGAATATGAAGGAAGATATCATGAAAAAAAGAAAAAAAACTATTTTGACCTTTTTGGTGACCTTGACCTTGACCAGATGACCCTCAAAATGTTGGAGGCTCTATTTGAGACCAATGTCCATCTATTATAAAAGTTTCATGAAGATTGGTCCAGCCATTTTCTCATATTGTTGCTAAGAAAAAAAAAAAACAAATAAACAAAGAAACCCCACTTAAAACAATACTTTGCCCCCTGGTGGACTCTGTCCCAGGCAAGGTAATAAATAAAAAATAATTTTTTAAAAATGGTCATTCAAGTTCTTCCACCTCAGCCTTGGCAAATCATGTCTTTATGGACCTCATTTGTGCACAGGGGCATTGTCATGCTGGAACATGTTTGTCTCTTAATTCCAGTGAAGGAAAATCTTAAAGCTACAGCATGCAAAGACAGTTAGACAATTGTGTGCCTCCAAAAGTATTTAGACACCTGAACATCATACCCATATGTGCCTTAAAAAAAATAATTAACTTAACCAGAAAAAAAAAAACATGAAATATTTTGGGTTCGTACTGTCCGCAATGAAATACAAGTCAAAGTAAATTTAGTAATAACTGCTTTCTTTTTTATTTGCATTTTGCATCCATACTATACCAAATTTTCTGATTTAGGGTTGAATGTGGGCGTCCAACCATCACACCCATCCATGGTTCTTCCCCAAACTATTGCACCAAAGTTGGAGGTACACAATTGTCTAACTGTCTAACTGTCTTTGCATGCTGTAGCTTTAAGATTTTCCTTGACTGGAATTAAGAGACACAAACATGTTCCAGCATGACAATGCTCCTGTACACAAATGAGGTCCATAAAGACATGGTTTGCCAAGGCTGGGGTGGAAGAACTTGAATGGCCATTTTATTTATTTATTTTTTTAAAGGCACATATGGGTGTGATGTTCAGGTGTCTAAATACTTTTGGCCATATGGTGTATTATGCAGCACAGGATTTTCTTAAGCATGAGAAACATACTGTTAAGCCATCAGTTATGTCAACAACATAGTCAGGCAGCTTTAATGGTTTTAAAATGAACATTTAATTCATTTTGGTACCAACTTTTTTGATATAGAAATGTTGTCCACTCGGAGCTAAATAATATAGCAGTCTCATTGAACTTGCACCTTTGACAATGCCTGAAGCAAACTGATGTTTCTAGCCATAAGCAAAATTCCAGCTGTACACTAGATACGATCTCGTGGGCATGTAATGTTTTTGGAAAATATTTCTTTTTGGTTCTCCCCTTCAGCAAATGCCTTGAGGAGGGGCTGTCAGCACAGCCAGTTACCTCTGATGGCCTAAGCCACTGGCGACAACATGAATCAAAGTCGGCCGAGGACACTCATTGTGTTAAGGCTCGAAGGGCCAGGCTTCAAGTCAGCGAGTTTTTGAGGAAACTTGAGTGCACAGCTGCAGCATGCTGTCTCCATGCTGTGTGTAACTTTGCTCTTTGTCTCACAGCATTGGGAGCCAGCGTACAGCACTCAGCAGAAAGTTCATCAAAGTTTAAGCTGTAACAGGGAAAGCAGGGAGAGGGGAAAGGAAAAGGTTGCCATCTTATGATTTGATTAATTTATTACAGCTAATCACAGCAGATATGTTTCTAAGCATGAGCAAATAAAATGGCACAGAGTGTAACATAAATCACAAGAGAAATCAACCACATCCTGTGAGAGGATCCAAATACAGTCCTGTTTAATAAAGATGTAAGATGTTTCATTTTACCAGTACAGCACAACAAAATGACAGCATCCAAGTAATATGTGATTCATCAAAATTCCATCACACCCTTAATCCCTTCGCCCCAAAAGGCAACAGGACCATCCCTAATAATCTCTTAGTGGAGGATTGTTTTTACTTCTTTCACAAAAGCTTTTCATTCAACCTATTTTCCAGCCTGTGTGTGTGTGTGTGTGTGTGTGTGTGTGTGTGCGTGTGTGTCCACACATGCACTGTTTAAAGTTTGGGAAACTGTGACAGGATCAACCTCTTTGAAGCCAGAATGGAGACGTGTTACTCGGAAACTGGCCAGAAATGATGGCAGTGCTTGCCTTCTCTTCTTCTCTAATCACTCCCATACATTTTGCCTCAAGGAAAAGCACTGAGAATGTTGCTCGCAATGAGACACAGCTGAGTGAAAGTTCTACCAAAGCACAGTGTCCATTCCTCTATCTAAGGTAGAGCTTGTTGCTTCACATTAGTTTAACATGGGTTGAGGGTACAGCTCTGCAGCTCAATGTTCACTGAAATCTTGCATAGATTGGCCAAAAGTTTACTGGTATCATAAGCAGTCACGTTTGTTCTCATTTAGTCTACAATATGACTTGGACTTGGGCTTGGACTGAGGATGACCATAATCATCAGCAGCTCATGACCATAGGTTTTGGTGCGGCAGGACCACATTAATGAGACCATCGATGACGGCGTAGCTCACTCTGGTCTTGTCTAGTCCAGAAGGAACTATCTAAAGTGGGCCACTTTGTGCAATAAATGTTGCAAGCTATATACAATATATACGAGTTATACACAAGCTATATATAGAAGCTATATACACCCTAGGAATACCAACCTATTTGCCAGAAAGAATCCAAAACGGCGAAGAATTGACTGAGAAGAAGTGATTTTTGTTGAACTGCTCCTTAAGGCTTAATTAGTCCATAACTTCATTAATAATTGTAATTAAGCAAATCTGGTTAGAAGTTATATGCACCCCAGGCAGACCCACCTTCCTGCCAAAAAGAATCAAAATCGGTGAAGAATTGAGGGAGAAGAAACGATTTGTGTGGAAACTGCTCGTTAGGGCTTAATTACTCCATATCTTCATTATTAATTGCAATTATGCAAATTTAGGTAGAAGCTATATGCACCCCAGGCAGACCTACCTTCCTGCCAAAAAGAATAAAAATTGGTGAAAAACTGAAAGAGAAGAAGCGATTTTCGTGAAATGTGGACGACGCTGGACGGACGACACATGACGGCTGTAAGAGCCATTTTTGTTATGTTTTGTGTTTATTATGGTGTTTTGCATGGGTATGTTTTGTAGGGGTCACTCTTGGGATAACTGATTGTACAATATAGGTGGGAACCTTTTCCTAATGTGACAGGTGTTGCTGGAGGGAAGGTGCACACAGTTTTTTGACTGCTTCGCTTGACACGCTATGCTGGGCAAGCAGAAGGTGTGTATTGGTGGTGAACTGTAATGCGGTAAATAAATTTATAATTTTAAACATCTTATACTCTATGTCAGTTAATCACTAGACATTACTTGATAGGCGAGCGCGTCCATTAACAAGGCACCATCCAGCATTCCTCAGCTGCTTCAAGTATTAGACTTAACTGCTTACAATGGCATAAACTCATCGCCTGCCGGCCAGATGAACTAATAATGATGTAACAAGCAAACAAAAAAAATTAAGTCAAGAAGTTGTGCTACTTGTCTAATGATAAAGGCTAGTGTCTAGAGTAACCCAGAAGAGGCAGTTCTCCATCATGCAGTCAAGCGGCTTATTTTTGAGCAGTTTTAAACCTTTTTTCATCTGTGCATTTGACACAGCAGGTGTACAGCTATTAAACAGGCTCTCAAGTTTCAAAATTTCCAGCCCAGCGACATCTCAAAATCCAGACAAAACAACCTAAAACTAGCCCAAACATTCAGGATAAGGATTCATTGGATAAGGAAGACACATTGTTCTTTTTCATAGCCTTTGCATAGTTACTATGGTGTGCATGCATTTCTAATGTACAGTACAGATCTAATCCACTCCATAATCCCCCTTTCCATCTCTCATTGTTTGCAATACAGTACATCTTACTAGTGTTGTTATACTTAAGACTGGTCTCAAGACCACTTTTTGAAAGTCTCGGTCTCGTCTCGGAATCAACCGCATTGTTACTCGGTCTTGTCTCGGTCTCAGACATAGAGGACTCAGGATTTTAGTTCAAGACTGGTCAAGATCACAGTTGTGAGGATTTCACTGTATTGTCTGATTTATTTAACATCCTAACTGTGATTGGATGTCAAATTTCCTGCTTCAAATGCAACTAATAACGTGACTCATTCCTAATTTGAATTTTTTCTTCTTGTTAACAACCGTCCTCCTTCCCCGTCCCCTTTTCACACACACATTGATCTGGTCTTGACCCAGTCTCGCCCGGCCATGGTCTTGGTCTTGACTTGATCTCAACCTCTCAAAGTCTTGGTCTTGTCTTGGTCTTGATACACTCTGGTATTGGTCATGACTTGGATTTGGTTTAGGTGGTCTTGACTACAATGCAACATCTTATAATAGAAATGGTTCTGTACGTCACAGACCCATTGTGAACCTTTGTTCACAGATATTTATGAGTTTCAATTCTGAATATTTTCTTTAAAATAAGATCTCTGGAGTCGCAGAGTGTTTTCAACTTACCCATTTTGATGTTACTCTGGCATAACCCTGCCATTAACTGTCCTGTCTACTGTTTCTCCTCCATTAAAATGTTCACATGGCAAGCAAGGGGTGGTTTGATTCCTACACTAATGGGCCTCTTTGTTGCAGTTCCCCTTTTTGACCACTAGGTGCAATAATATCTCCATCCATCCACTATCTGTAGCCACTTATCCTGTACAGGGTTGCAGGCAAGTTGGAGCCTATCCCAGCTGACTATGGGCGAGAGGCAGGGTACACCCTGGACAAATCACCAGGTTATCGCAGAGCTGACACATAGAGACAAACAATCAATCACACTCACATTCACACCTACGGTCAATTTAGAACCACCAATTAGCCAACCTGCATGTCTTTGGACTGTGGGGGAAACCGGAGCACCCAGAGGAAACCCATGCAGACATGGGGAGAACATGCAAACTCCAAACAGAAAGGCCCTAGCCGGCCACTGGGCTCGAACCCAGAACCCTCTTGCTGTGAGGCGACAGTGCTAACTACTACACTACCATGCCGCCCAATAATATCTCTATGAAGCTAAATAGGGAGGTAAATGCTCTGGCCCATGATTGTGTAACATCTAGAAAAGCAAGCAAATCAATGGAACACTGGATTTTATCTGTCAAATAGAATTTTTTTTAATTGTTGGTTGATCAAAAGAGGTCATTAGTATTCCAGTGTTTGGAGCTGTGAATAAGAAACTTTGTGAATATTAATATTTGTTAAACGAGTGATGTAGATGGTGCGCCTTTGCCTCACCTGCCCCTATGGTCAAGCCGCCAGTGACCATAATGTTAATAAAGGTTCACACAAAGAACTGTGGTTAAAAAAAAAAAAAACTTCCTTTCAAACATAACAGTCTTGAGTTGTATTGCTGAACACAAGCTTCATTGTTTTACATTTGAGTGATAATAAACACATGACCACATGTCAGAATGTTCTTTTGAATGTTTAAACATATCCAGGAAAGTTATTACCTTTGACATGTGATTTAAACAAGCACCCATGTGTTGCTTTCCTAACAATGTGACACAAACACATGTGTATACATCTCTGAATGAAAAATGTGGCATTTCTTAACAAAAATGTTTTCCGATAAAAACCAAAGGGGAGGCATTTAAAATAAATGGAGTGTACTTGAGGTTTGTTTTGCTTATTTTGCCACATGAGGTTTCTACTTGGACAGATAACTAAATCAATATTTGTGGAAAAAGAATACAAGATAAAAGGTTCGAGAAAAGTTGCTGCGATTTGATCATCAAAGGAAACTAGGCAAAGATTCAACAGAGAGTCATGATTGATGGCAACAG